>NC_069509.1:1111892-1203229 GCF_027579735.1 Bombina bombina
GTCACAGAACACAGATACAGTTTACGTACAGTACACAGTACACAGATACAGTTTACTCACAGTACACAGACACAGTTTATGCACAGTCACAGTACACAGAGACAGCTTACGCACAGTACACAGTACACAGAGACAGTTTATGCACAGTACACAGACACAGTTTACGCACAGTCACAGTACACAGATACAGTTTACACACAGTACACAGATACAGTTTACGCACAGTCACAGTACACAGACACAGTTTACGCACAGTACACAGACACAGTTTACGCACAGTCACACAGATACAGTTTACACACAGTACACAGATACAGTTTACGCATAGTCACAGTACACAGCTACAGTTTACGCACAGTCACAGTACACAGATACAGTTTACACACAGTACACAGATACAGTTTACGCACAGTACACAGACACAGTTTATGCACAATCACAGTACACAGACACAGTTTACGCACAGTCACAGTACACAGACACAGTTTACGCACAGTCACAGTACACAGATACAGTTTACGCACAGTCACAGTACACAGAGACAGTTTACACACAGTCACAGTACACAGATACAGTTTACACACAGTCACAGTACACAGATACAGTTTACACACAGTCACAGTTTACACACAGTTACAGTACACAGATACAGTTTACACACAGTCACAGTACACAGATACAGTTTACACACAGTCACAGTACACAGATACAGTTTACACACAGTCACAGTACACAGATACAGTTTACACACAGTCACAGTTTACACACAGTCACAGTACACAGATACAGTTTACACACAGTCACAGTACACAGATACAGTTTACACACAGTCACAGTACACAGATACAGTTTACACACAGTCACAGTACACAGATACAGTTTACACACAGTCACAGTACACAGACACAGTTTACGCACAGTACACAGTACACAGATACAGTTTACACACAGTCACAGTACACAGACACAGTCTACACACAGTCACAGTACACAGACACAGTTTACGCACAGTACACAGATACAGTTTATGCACAGTACACAGATACAGTTTACGCACAGTCACAGTACACAGAGACAGTTTACACACAGTCACAGTACACAGATACAGTTTACACACAGTCACAGTACACAGATACAGTTTACACACAGTCACAGTTTACACACAGTTACAGTACACAGATACAGTTTACACACAGTCACAGTACACAGATACAGTTTACACACAGTCACAGTACACAGATACAGTTTACACACAGTCACAGTACACAGACACAGTTTACACACAGTCACAGTACACAGACACAGTTTACGCACAGTACACAGTACACAGATACAGTTTACACACAGTCACAGTACACAGACACAGTCTACACACAGTCACAGTACACAGACACAGTTTACGCACAGTACACAGATACAGTTTATGCACAGTACACAGATACAGTTTACGCACACTTTCACAGGATAAACAGAATATAAGTTTTGCATTTTATAGAATATTGATCACAATACACAACTGATCCACACAGCTATTACACAGGTGAACCTACCTGCTGCTCAGTATAAATTGTTGTAAGCTCACGGTGAGGTCAGTAATATTCTCCCATGCTCTGTGTATTTATATACGTCTGACAGTTTACACATAGCACAACCCTTCTATTTACGTACATACTCACCTGAGGCAAGGGCACTCGCAACACGCCCTCAGGGCAGAGAGAATTACACTTACCTGGTGCCGCACTACACTGTGTGACATCTGATAAGAACTTACCTGATACTGAGTTACACACAGTGTGTTATACACAGAGAGTGATATCCAGCATCACATACACACTGTGTGCCATCTGATAAGTACTTACCTGATACTGAGTTACACACAGTGTGTTATACACAGAGAGTGATATCCAGCATCACATACACACTGTGTGACATCTGATAAGTACTTACCTGATACTGAGTTACACACAGTGTGTTATACACAGAGTGATATCCAGCATCACATACACACTGTGTGACACCTGATAAGTACTTACCCGATACTGAGTTACACACAGTGTGTTATACACAGAGAGTGATATCCAGCATCACATACACACTGTGTGACATCTGATAAGTACTTACCTGATACTGAGTTACACACAGTGTGTTATACACAGAGAGTGATATCCAGCATCACATACACACTGTGTGACACCTGATAAGTACTTACCTGATACTGAGTTACACACAGTGTGTTATACACAGAGTGATATCCAGCATCACATACACACTGTGTGACATCTGATAAGTACTTACCTGATACTGAGTTACACACAGTGTGTTATACACAGAGTGATATCCAGCATCACATACACACTGTGTGACATCTGATAAGTACTTACCTTATACTTAGTTACACACAGTGTGTTATACACAGAGAGTGATATCCAGCATCACATACACACTGTATGACATCTGATAAGTACTTACCTTATACTTAGTTACACACAGTGTGTTATACACAGAGAGTGATATCCAGCATCACATACACACTGTATGACATCTGATAAGTACTTACCTGATACTGAGTTACACACAGTGTGTTATACACAGAGAGTGATATCCAGCATCACATACACACTGTGTGACATCTGATAAGTACTTACCTGATACTGAGTTACACACAGTGTGTTATACACAGAGTGATATCCAGCATCACATACAAACTGTGTGACACCTGATAAGTACTTACCTGATACTGAGTTACACACAGTGTGTTATACACAGAGTGATATCCAGCATCACATACACACTGTGTGACATCTGATAAGAACTTACCTGATACTGAGTTACACACAGTGTGTTATACACAGAGTGATATCCAGCATCACATACACACTGTGTGACATCTGATAAGTACTTACCTGATACTGAGTTACACACAGTGTTATACACAGAGTGATATCCAGCATCACATACACACTGTGTGACACCTGATAAGTACTTACCTGATACTGAGTTACACACAGTGTGTTATACACAGAGTGATATCCAGCATCACATACACACTGTGTGACACCTGATAAGTACTTACCTGATACTGAGTTACACACAGTGTGTTATACACAGAGTGATATCCAGCATCACATACACACTGTGTGCCATCTGATAAGTACTGACCTGATACTGAGTTACACACAGTGTGTTATACACAGAGTGATATCCAGCATCACATACACACTGTGTGACATCTGATAAGTACTTACCTGATACTGAGTTACACACAGTGTGTTATACACAGAGAGTGATATCCAGCATCACATACACACTGTGTGACATCTGATAAGAACTTACCTGATACTGAGTTACACACAGTGTGTTATACACAGAGAGTGATATCCAGCATCACATACACACTGTGTGACACCTGATAAGTACTTACCTGATACTGAGTTACACACAGTGTTATACACAGAGTGATATCCAGCATCACATACACACTGTGTGACACCTGATAAGTACTTACCTGATACTGAGTTACACACAGTGTGTTATACACAGAGAGTGATATCCAGCATCACATACACACTGTGTGACATCTGATAAGTACTTACCTGATACTGAGTTACACACAGTGTGTTATACACAGAGAGTTATATCCAGCATCACATACACACTGTGTGACATCTGATAAGTACTTACCTGATACTGAGTTACACACAGTGTGTTATACACAGAGTGATATCCAGCATCACATACACACTGTGTGACATCTGATAAGTACTTACCTTATACTTAGTTACACACAATGTGTTATACACAGAGTGATATCCAGCATCACATACAAACTGTGTGACATCTGATAAGTACTTACCTGATACTGAGTTACACACAGTGTGTTATACACAGAGTGTGATATCCAGCATCACATACACACTGCGTGACACCTGATAAGTACTTACCTGATACTGAGTTACACACAGTGTGTTATACACAGAGAGTGATATCCAGCATCACATACACACTGTATGACACCTGATAAGTACTTACCTGATACTGAGTTACACACAGTGTGTTATACACAGAGTGATATCCAGCATCACATACACACTGTGTGACATCTAATAATCACTTACCTGATACTGAGTTACACACAGTGTGTTATACACAGAGAGTGATATCCAGCATCACATACACACTGTGTGCCATCTGATAAGTACTTACCTGATACTGAGTTACACACAGTGTTATACACAGAGTGATATCCAGCATCACATACACACTGTGTGACATCTGATAAGTACTTACCTGATACTGAGTTACACACAGTGTGTTATACACAGAGAGTGATATCCAGCATCACATACACACTGTATGACATCTTATAAGTACTTACCTGATACTGAGTTACACACAGTGTGTTATACACAGAGTGATATCCAGCATCACATACACACTGTATGACATCTTATAAGTACTGACCTGATACTGAGTTACACACAGTGTGTTATACACAGAGTGATATCCAGCATCACATACACACTGTGTGACACCTGATAAGTACTTACCTGATACTGAGTTACACACAGTGTGTTATACACAGAGTGATATCCAGCATCAAATACACACTGTGTGACATCTGATAAGTACTTACCTGATACTGAGTTACACACAGTGTGTTATACACAGAGAGTGATATCCAGCATCACATACACACTGTGTGACATCTGATAAGTACTTACCTGATACTGAGTTACACACAGTGTGTTATACACAGAGTGATATCCAGCATCACATACACACTGTGTGACACCTGATAAGTACTTACCTGATACTGAGTTACACACAGTGTGTTATACACAGAGTGATATCCAGCATCAAATACACACTGTGTGACATCTGATAAGTACTTACCTGATACTGAGTTACACACAGTGTGTTATACACAGAGAGTGATATCCAGCATCACATACACACTGTATGACATCTGATAAGTACTTACCTGATACTGAGTTACGCACAGTGTGTTATACACAGAGTGATATCCAACATCACATACACACTGTGTGACTTCTGATAAGTACTTACCTGATACTGAGTTACACACAGTGTGTTATACACAGAGAGTGATATCCAGCATCACATACAAACTGTGTGACACCTGATAAGTACTTACCTGATACTGAGTTACACACAGTGTGTTATACACAGAGAGTGATATCCAGCATCACATACACACTGTGTGACACCTGATAAGTACTTACCTGATACTGAGTTACACACAGTGTGTTATACACAGAGTGATATCCAGCATCACATACACACTGTGTGACACCTGATAAGTACTTACCTGATACTGAGTTACACACAGTGTGTTATACACAGAGTGATATCCAGCATCACATACACACTGTGTGACACCTGATAAGTACTTACCTGATACTGAGTTACACACAGTGTGTTATACACAGAGAGTGATATCCAGCATCACATACACACTGTGTGACACCTGATAAGTACTTACCTGATACTGAGTTACACACAGTGTGTTATACACAGAGTGATATCCAGCATCACATACACACTGTATGACATCTGATAAGTACTTACCTGATACTGAGTTACGCACAGTGTGTTATACACAGAGTGATATCCAGCATCACATACACACTGTATGACATCTGATAAGTACTTACCTGATACTGAGTTACGCACAGTGTGTTATACACAGAGTGATATCCAACATCACATACACACTGTGTGACTTCTGATAAGTACTTACCTGATACTGAGTTACACACAGTGTGTTATACACAGAGAGTGATATCCAGCATCACATACAAACTGTGTGACACCTGATAAGTACTTACCTGATACTGAGTTACACACAGTGTGTTATACACAGAGAGTGATATCCAGCATCACATACACACTGTGTGACACCTGATAAGTACTTACCTGATACTGAGTTACACACAGTGTGTTATACACAGAGTGATATCCAGCATCACATACACACTGTGTGACACCTGATAAGTACTTACCTGATACTGAGTTACACACAGTGTGTTATACACAGAGTGATATCCAGCATCACATACAAACTGTGTGACACCTGATAAGTACTTACCTGATACTGAGTTACACACAGTGTGTTATACACAGAGAGTGATATCCAGCATCACATACACACTGTGTGACACCTGATAAGTACTTACCTGATACTGAGTTACACACAGTGTGTTATACACAGAGAGTGATATCCAGCATCACATACACACTGTGTGACTTCTGATAAGTACTTACCTGATACTGAGTTACACACAGTGTGTTATACACAGAGTGATATCCAGCATCACATACACACTGTGTGACATCTAATAATCACTTACCTGATACTGAGTTACACACAGTGTGTTATACACAGAGAGTGATATCCAGCATCACATACACACTGCGTGACACCTGATAAGTACTTACCTGATACTGAGTTACACACAGTGTGTTATACACAGAGTGATATCCAGCATCACATACACACTGCGTGACACCTGATAAGTACTTACCTGATACTGAGTTACACACAGTGTGTTATACACAGAGTGATATCCAGCATCACATACACACTGCGTGACACCTGATAAGTACTTACCTGATACTGAGTTACACACAGTGTGTTATACACAGAGTGATATCCAGCATCACATACACACTGTGTGACATCTGATAAGTACTTACCTGATACTGAGTTACACACAGTGTGTTATACACAGAGTGATATCCAGCATCACATACACACTGTGTGACACCTGATAAGTACTTACCTGATACTGAGTTACACACAGTGTGTTATACACAGAGTGATATCCAGCATCACATACACACTGTGTGACACCTGATAAGTACTTACCTGATACTGAGTTACACACAGTGTGTTATACACAGAGAGTGATATCCAGCATCACATACACACTGTGTGACTTCTGATAAGTACTTACCTGATACTGAGTTACACACAGTGTGTTATACACATAGTGATATCCAGCATCACATACACACTGTGTGACACCTGATAAGTACTTACCTGATACTGAGTTACACACAGTGTGTTATACACAGAGTGATATCCAGCATCAAATACACACTGTGTGACATCTGATAAGTACTTACCTGATACTGAGTTACACACAGTGTGTTATAAACAGAGAGTGATATCCAGCATCACATACACACTGTATGACATCTGATAAGTACTTACCTGATACTGAGTTACACACAGTGTGTTATACACAGAGTGATATCCAACATCACATACACACTGTGTGACTTCTGATAAGTACTTACCTGATACTGAGTTACACACAGTGTGTTATACACAGAGAGTGATATCCAGCATCACGTACAAATGTGTGACACCTGATAAGTACTTACCTGATACTGAGTTACACACAGTGTGTTATACACAGAGAGTGATATCCAGCATCACATACACACTGTGTGACACCTGATAAGTACTTACCTGATACTGAGTTACACACAGTGTGTTATACACAGAGTGATATCCAGCATCACATACACACTGTGTGACACCTGATAAGTACTTACCTGATACTGAGTTACACACAGTGTGTTATACACAGAGTGATATCCAGCATCACATACACACTGTGTGACACCTGATAAGTACTTACCTGATACTGAGTTACACACAGTGTTATACACAGAGTGATATCCAGCATCACATACACACTGTGTGACACCTGATAAGTACTTACCTGATACTGAGTTACACACAGTGTGTTATACACAGAGAGTGATATCCAGCATCACATACACACTGTGTGACTTCTGATAAGTACTTACCTGATACTGAGTTACACACAGTGTGTTATACACAGAGTGATATCCAGCATCACATACACACTGTGTGACATCTAATAATCACTTACCTGATACTGAGTTACACACAGTGTGTTATACACAGAGAGTGATATCCAGCATCACATACACACTGCGTGACACCTGATAAGTACTTACCTGATACTGAGTTACACACAGTGTGTTATACACAGAGTGATATCCAGCATCACATACACACTGCGTGACACCTGATAAGTACTTACCTGATACTGAGTTACACACAGTGTGTTATACACAGAGTGATATCCAGCATCACATACACACTGTGTGACATCTGATAAGTACTTACCTGATACTGAGTTACACACAGTGTGTTATACACAGAGAGTGATATCCAGCATCACATACACACTGTGTGACACCTGATAAGTACTTACCTGATACTGAGTTACACACAGTGTGTTATACACAGAGAGTGATATCCAGCATCACATACACACTGTGTGCCATCTGATAAGTACTTACCCGATACTGAGTTACACACAGTGTGTTATACACAGAGAGTGATATCCAGCATCACATACACACTGTGTGACAACTGATAAGTACTTACCTGATACTGAGTTACACACAGTGTGTTATACACAGAGTGATATCCAGCATCACATACACACTGTGTGACATCTAATAATCACTTACCTGATACTGAGTTACACACAGTGTGTTATACACAGAGAGTGATATCCAGCATCACATACACACTGTGTGACACCTGATAAGTACTTACCTGATACTGAGTTACACACAGTGTGTTATACACAGAGTGATATCCAGCATCACATACACACTGTGTGACACCTGATAAGTACTTACCTGATACTGAGTTACACACAGTGTGTTATACACAGAGTGATATCCAGCATCACATACACACTGTGTGACACCTGATAAGTACTTACCTGATACTGAGTTACACACAGTGTTATACACAGAGTGATATCCAGCATCACATACACACTGCGTGACACCTGATAAGTACTTACCTGATACTGAGTTACACACAGTGTTATACACAGAGTGATATCCAGCATCACATACACACTGTGTGACACCTGATAAGTACTTACCTGATACTGAGTTACACACAGTGTGTTATACACAGAGTGATATCCAGCATCACATACACACTGTGTGACACCTGATAAGTACTTACCTGATACTGAGTTACACACAGTGGTTATACACAGAGTGATATCCAGCATCACATACACACTGTGTGACACCTGATAAGTACTTACCTGATACTGAGTTACACACAGTGTGTTATACACAGAGAGTGATATCCAGCATCACATACACACTGTGTGACATCTGATAAGTACTTACCTGATACTGAGTTACACACAGTGTGTTATACACAGAGAGTTATATCCAGCATCACATACACACTGTGTGACATCTGATAAGTACTTACCTGATACTGAGTTACACACAGTGTGTTATACACAGAGTGATATCCAGCATCACATACACACTGTGTGACATCTGATAAGTACTTACCTGATACTGAGTTACACACAGTGTGTTATACACAGAGTGATATCCAGCATCACATACACACTGTGTGACATCTGATAAGTACTTACCTGATACTGAGTTACACACAGTGTGTTATACACAGAGTGTGATATCCAGCATCACATACACACTGTGTGACACCTGATAAGTACTTACCTGATACTGAGTTACACACAGTGTGTTATACACAGAGAGTGATATCCAGCATCACATACACACTGTATGACATCTGATAAGTACTTACCTGATACTGAGTTACACACAGTGTGTTATACACAGAGTGATATCCAGCATCACATACACACTGTGTGACATCTAATAATCACTTACCTGATACTGAGTTACACACAGTGTGTTATACACAGAGAGTGATATCCAGCATCACATACACACTGTGTGACATCTGATAAGTACTTACCTGATACTGAGTTACACACAGTGTGTTATACACAGAGTGATATCCAGCATCACATACACACTGTGTGACATCTGATAAGTACTTACCTGATACTGAGTTACACACAGTGTGTTATACACAGAGTGATATCCAGCATCACATACACACTGTGTGACATCTGATAAGTACTTACCTGATACTGAGTTACACACAGTGTGTTATACACAGAGTGATATCCAGCATCACATACACACTGTATGACATCTGATAAGTACTTACCTGATACTGAGTTACACACAGTGTGTTATACACAGAGTGATATCCAGCATCACATACACACTGTGTGACACCTGATAAGTACTTACCTGATACTGAGTTACACACAGTGTGTTATACACAGAGTGATATCCAGCATCACATACACACTGTGTGACATCTGATAAGTACTTACCTGATACTGAGTTACACACAGTGTGTTATACACAGAGAGTGATATCCAGCATCACATACACACTGTGTGACATCTGATAAGTACTTACCTGATACTGAGTTACACACAGTGTGTTATACACAGAGTGATATCCAGCATCACATACACACTGTGTGACACCTGATAAGTACTTACCTGATACTGAGTTACACACAGTGTGTTATACACAGAGTGATATCCAGCATCACATACACACTGTGTGACATCTGATAAGTACTTACCTGATACTGAGTTACACACAGTGTGTTATACACAGAGAGTGATATCCAGCATCACATACACACTGTGTGACATCTGATAAGTACTTACCTGATACTGAGTTACACACAGTGTGTTATACACAGAGTGATATCCAGCATCACATACACACTGTGTGACTTCTGATAAGTACTTACCTGATACTGAGTTACACACAGTGTGTTATACACAGAGAGTGATATCCAGCATCACATACACACTGTGTGACATCTGATAAGTACTTACCTGATACTGAGTTACACACAGTGTGTTATACACAGAGAGTGATATCCAGCATCACATACACACTGTGTGACACCTGATAAGTACTTACCTGATACTGAGTTACACACAGTGTGTTATACACAGAGTGATATCCAGCATCACATACACACTGTGTGACACCTGATAAGTACTTACCTGATACTGAGTTACACACAGTGTGTTATACACAGAGTGATATCCAGCATCACATACACACTGTGTGACACCTGATAAGTACTTACCTGATACTGAGTTACACACAGTGTGTTATACACAGAGAGTGATATCCAGCATCACATACACACTGTGTGACACCTGATAAGTACTTACCTGATACTGAGTTACACACAGTGTGTTATACACAGAGTGATATCCAGCATCACATACACACTGTGTGACATCTGATAAGTACTTACCTGATACTGAGTTACACACAGTGTGTTATACACAGAGTGATATCCAGCATCACATACACACTGTGTGACATCTGATAAGTACTTACCTGATACTGAGTTACACACAGTGTGTTATACACAGAGAGTGATATCCAGCATCACATACACACTGTGTGACTTCTGATAAGTACTTACCTGATACTGAGTTACACACAGTGTGTTATACACAGAGAGTGATATCCAGCATCACATACACACTGTGTGACACCTGATAAGTACTTACCTGATACTGAGTTACACACAGTGTGTTATACACAGAGAGTGATATCCAGCATCACATACACACTGTGTGACACCTGATAAGTACTTACCTGATACTGAGTTACACACAGTGTGTTATACACAGAGTGATATCCAGCATCACATACACACTGTGTGACACCTGATAAGTACTTACCTGATACTGAGTTACACACAGTGTGTTATACACAGAGTGATATCCAGCATCACATACACACTGTGTGACACCTGATAAGTACTTACCTGATACTGAGTTACACACAGTGTGTTATACACAGAGAGTGATATCCAGCATCACATACACACTGTGTGACACCTGATAAGTACTTACCTGATACTGAGTTACACACAGTGTGTTATACACAGAGAGTGATATCCAGCATCACATACACACTGTGTGACATCTGATAAGTACTTACCTGATACTGAGTTACACACAGTGTGTTATACACAGAGTGATATCCAGCATCACATACACACTGTGTGACATCTGATAAGTACTTACCTGATACTGAGTTACACACAGTGTGTTATACACAGAGAGTGATATCCAGCATCACATACACACTGTGTGACACCTGATAAGTACTTACCTGATACTGAGTTACACACAGTGTGTTATACACATAGTGATATCCAGCATCACATACACACTGTGTGACACCTGATAAGTACTTACCTGATACTGAGTTACACACAGTGTGTTATACACAGAGTGATATCCAGCATCACATACACACTGTGTGACATCTGATAAGTACTTACCTGATACTGAGTTACACACAGTGTGTTATACACAGAGTGATATCCAGCATCACATACACACTGTGTGACACCTGATAAGTACTTACCTGATACTGAGTTACACACAGTGTGTTATACACAGAGTGATATCCAGCATCACATACACACTGTGTGACACCTGATAAGTACTTACCTGATACTGAGTTACACACAGTGTGTTATACACAGAGAGTGATATCCAGCATCACATACACACTGTGTGACATCTGATAAGTACTTACCTGATACTGAGTTACACACAGTGTGTTATACACAGAGTGATATCCAGCATCACATACACACTGTGTGACACCTGATAAGTACTTACCTGATACTGAGTTACACACAGTGTGTTATACACAGAGTGATATCCAGCATCAAATACACACTGTGTGACATCTGATAAGTACTTACCTGATACTGAGTTACACACAGTGTGTTATACACAGAGAGTGATATCCAGCATCACATACACACTGTGTGACATCTGATAAGTACTTACCTGATACTGAGTTACACACAGTGTGTTATACACAGAGTGATATCCAGCATCACATACACACTGTGTGACATCTGATAAGTACTTACCTGATACTGAGTTACACACAGTGTGTTATACACAGAGAGTGATATCCAGCATCACTTACACACTGTGTGACACCTGATAAGTACTTACCTGATACTGAGTTACACACAGTGTGTTATACACAGAGAGTGATATCCAGCATCACATACACACTGTGTGACACCTGATAAGTACTTACCTGATACTGAGTTACACACAGTGTGTTATACACAGAGTGATATCCAGCATCACATACACACTGTGTGACACCTGATAAGTACTTACCTGATACTGAGTTACACACAGTGTGTTATACACAGAGTGATATCCAGCATCACATACACACTGTGTGACACCTGATAAGTACTTACCTGATACTGAGTTACACACAGTGTGTTATACACAGAGTGATATCCAGCATCACATACACACTGTGTGACACCTGATAAGTACTTACCTGATACTGAGTTACACACAGTGTGTTATACACAGAGAGTGATATCCAGCATCACATACACACTGTGTGACTTCTGATAAGTACTTACCTGATACTGAGTTACACACAGTGTGTTATACACAGAGTGATATCCAGCATCACATACACACTGTGTGACATCTAATAATCACTTACCTGATACTGAGTTACACACAGTGTGTTATACACAGAGAGTGATATCCAGCATCACATACACACTGCGTGACACCTGATAAGTACTTACCTGATACTGAGTTACACACAGTGTGTTATACACAGAGTGATATCCAGCATCACATACACACTGCGTGACACCTGATAAGTACTTACCTGATACTGAGTTACACACAGTGTGTTATACACAGAGTGATATCCAGCATCACATACACACTGTGTGACATCTGATAAGTACTTACCTGATACTGAGTTACACACAGTGTGTTATACACAGAGAGTGATATCCAGCATCACATACACACTGTGTGACACCTGATAAGTACTTACCTGATACTGAGTTACACACAGTGTGTTATACACAGAGAGTGATATCCAGCATCACATACACACTGTGTGACATCTGATAAGTACTTACCTGATACTGAGTTACACACAGTGTGTTATACACAGAGAGTGATATCCAGCATCACATACACACTGTGTGACATCTGATAAGTACTTACCTGATACTGAGTTACACACAGTGTGTTATACACAGAGTGATATCCAGCATCACATACACACTGTGTGACATCTAATAATCACTTACCTGATACTGAGTTACACACAGTGTGTTATACACAGAGTGATATCCAGCATCACATACACACTGTGTGACACCTGATAAGTACTTACCTGATACTGAGTTACACACAGTGTGTTATACACAGAGAGTGATATCCAGCATCACATACACACTGTGTGACACCTGATAAGTACTTACCTGATACTGAGTTACACACAGTGTGTTATACACAGGAGTGATATCCAGCATCACATACACACTGTGTGACACCTGATAAGTACTTACCTGATACTGAGTTACACACAGTGTGTTATACACAGAGTGATATCCAGCATCACATACACACTGTGTGACACCTGATAAGTACTTACCTGATACTGAGTTACACACAGTGTGTTATACACAGAGTGATATCCAGCATCACATACACACTGTGTGACACCTGATAAGTACTTACCTGATACTGAGTTACACACAGTGTGTTATACACAGAGTGATATCCAGCATCACATACACACTGTGTGACACCTGATAAGTACTTACCTGATACTGAGTTACACACAGTGTGTTATACACAGAGTGATATCCAGCATCACATACACACTGTGTGACATCTGATAAGTACTTACCTGATACTGAGTTACACACAGTGTGTTATACACAGAGAGTGATATCCAGCATCACATACACACTGTGTGACATCTGATAAGTACTTACCTGATACTGAGTTACACACAGTGTGTTATACACAGAGAGTGATATCCAGCATCACATACACACTGTGTGACATCTGATAAGTACTTACCTGATACTGAGTTACACACAGTGTGTTATACACAGAGAGTGATATCCAGCATCACATACACACTGTGTGACATCTGATAAGTACTTACCTGATACTGAGTTACACACAGTGTGTTATACACAGAGAGTGATATCCAGCATCACATACACACTGTGTGACATCTGATAAGTACTTACCTGATACTGAGTTACACACAGTGTGTTATACACAGAGAGTGATATCCAGCATCACATACACACTGTGTGACACCTGATAAGTACTTACCTGATACTGAGTTACACACAGTGTGTTATACACAGAGAGTGATATCCAGCATCACATACACACTGTGTGACATCTGATAAGTACTTACCTGATACTGAGTTACACACAGTGTGTTATACACAGAGAGTGATATCCAGCATCACATACACACTGTGTGACAACTGATAAGTACTTACCCTGATACTGAGTTACACACAGTGTGTTATACACAGAGAGTGATATCCAGCATCACATACACACTGTGTGACATCTGATAAGTACTTACCTGATACTGAGTTACACACAGTGTGTTATACACAGAGTGATATCCAGCATCACATACACACTGTGTGACATCTGATAAGTACTTACCTGATACTGAGTTACACACAGTGTGTTATACACAGAGAGTGATATCCAGCATCACATACACACTGTGTGACACCTGATAAGTACTTACCTGATACTGAGTTACACACAGTGTGTTATACACAGAGTGATATCCAGCATCACATACACACTGTGTGACATCTGATAAGTACTTACCTGATACTGAGTTACACACAGTGTGTTATACACAGAGTGATATCCAGCATCACATACACACTGTGTGACACCTGATAAGTACTTACCTGATACTGCGTTACACACAGTGTGTTATACACAGAGTGATATCCAGCATCACATACACACTGTGTGACACCTGATAAGTACTTACCTGATACTGAGTTACACACAGTGTGTTATACACAGAGTGATATCCAGCATCACATACACACTGTGTGACATCTGATAAGTACTTACCTGATACTGAGTTACACACAGTGTGTTATACACAGAGTGATATCCAGCATCACATACACACTGTGTGACATCTGATAAGTACTTACCTGATACTGAGTTACACACAGTGTGTTATACACAGAGTGATATCCAGCATCACATACACACTGTGTAACATCTGATAAGTACTTACCTGATACTGAGTTACACACAGTGTGTTATACACAGAGTGATATCCAGCATCACATACACACTGTGTGACATCTGATAAGTACTTACCTGATACTGAGTTACACACAGTGTGTTATACACAGAGTGATATCCAGCATCACATACACACTGTGTGACATCTGATAAGTACTTACCTGATACTGAGTTACACACAGTGTGTTATACACAGAGTGATATCCAGCATCACATACACACTGTGTGACATCTGATAAGTACTTACCTGATACTGAGTTACACACAGTGTGTTATACACAGGAGTGATATCCAGCATCACATACACACTGTGTGACATCTGATAAGTACTTACCTGATACTGAGTTACACACAGTGTGTTATACACAGAGTGATATCCAGCATCACATACACACTGTGTGACATCTGATAAGTACTTACCTGATACTGAGTTACACACAGTGTGTTATACACAGAGAGTGATATCCAGCATCACATACACACTGTGTGACATCTGATAAGTACTTACCTGATACTGAGTTACACACAGTGTGTTATACACAGAGAGTGATATCCAGCATCACATACACACTGTGTGACACTGATAAGTACTTACCTGATACTGAGTTACACACAGTGTGTTATACACAGAGAGTGATATCCAGCATCACATACACACTGTGTGACATCTGATAAGTACTTACCTGATACTGAGTTACACACAGTGTGTTATACACAGAGAGTGATATCCAGCATCACATACACACTGTGTGACATCCTGATAAG
Source organism: Bombina bombina (assembly GCF_027579735.1). Lineage (NCBI taxonomy): Eukaryota > Metazoa > Chordata > Amphibia > Anura > Bombinatoridae > Bombina > Bombina bombina. The sequence goes on from NC_069509.1 coordinate 1,128,758, forward strand.
TACTTACCTGATACTGAGTTACACACAGTGTGTTATACACAGAGAGTGATATCCAGCATCACATACACACTGTGTGACATCTGATAAGTACTTACCTGATACTGAGTTACACACAGTGTGTTATACACAGAGAGTGATATCCAGCATCACATACACACTGTGTGACTTCTGATAAGTACTTACCTGATACTGAGTTACACACAGTGTGTTATACACAGAGTGATATCCAGCATCACATACACACTGTGTGACACCTGATAAGTACTTACCTGATACTGAGTTACACACAGTGTGTTATACACAGAGTGATATCCAGCATCACATACACACTGTGTGACATCTGATAAGTACTTACCTGATACTGAGTTACACACAGTGTGTTATACACAGAGAGTGATATCCAGCATCACATACACACTGTGTGACATCTGATAAGTACTTACCTGATACTGAGTTACACACAGTGTGTTATACACAGAGTGATATCCAGCATCACATACACACTGTGTGACATCTGATAAGTACTTACCTGATACTGAGTTACACACAGTGTGTTATACACAGAGTGATATCCAGCATCACATACACACTGTGTGACATCTGATAAGTACTTACCTGATACTGAGTTACACACAGTGTGTTATACACAGAGTGATATCCAGCATCACATACACACTGTGTGACATCTGATAAGTACTTACCTGATACTGAGTTACACACAGTGTGTTATACACAGAGTGATATCCAGCATCACATACACACTGTGTGACATCTGATAAGTACTTACCTGATACTGAGTTACACACAGTGTGTTATACACAGAGTGATATCCAGCATCACATACACACTGTGTGACATCTGATAAGTACTTACCTGATACTGAGTTACACACAGTGTGTTATACACAGAGAGTGATATCCAGCATCACATACACACTGTGTGACACCTGATAAGTACTTACCTGATACTGAGTTACACACAGTGTGTTATACACAGAGTGATATCCAGCATCACATACACACTGTGTGACATCTGATAAGTACTTACCTGATACTGAGTTACACACAGTGTGTTATACACAGAGTGATATCCAGCATCACATACACACTGTGTGACATCTGATAAGTACTTACCTGATACTGAGTTACACACAGTGTGTTATACACAGAGAGTGATATCCAGCATCACATACACACTGTGTGACATCCTGATAAGTACTTACCTGATACTGAGTTACACACAGTGTGTTATACACAGAGTGATATCCAGCATCACATACACACTGTGTGACATCTGATAAGTACTTACCTGATACTGAGTTACACACAGTGTGTTATACACAGAGAGTGATATCCAGCATCACATACACACTGTGTGACATCTGATAAGTACTTACCTGATACTGAGTTACACACAGTGTGTTATACACAGAGTGATATCCAGCATCACATACACACTGTGTGACATCTGATAAGTACTTACCTGATACTGAGTTACACACAGTGTGTTATACACAGAGTGATATCCAGCATCACATACACACTGTGTGACATCTGATAAGTACTTACCTGATACTGAGTTACACACAGTGTGTTATACACAGAGAGTGATATCCAGCATCACATACACACTGTGTGACATCTGATAAGTACTTACCTGATACTGAGTTACACACAGTGTGTTATACACAGAGTGATATCCAGCATCACATACACACTGTGTGACACCTGATAAGTACTTACCTGATACTGAGTTACACACAGTGTGTTATACACAGAGAGTGATATCCAGCATCACATACACACTGTGTGACATCTGATAAGTACTTACCTGATACTGAGTTACACACAGTGTGTTATACACAGAGAGTGATATCCAGCATCACATACACACTGTGTGACACCTGATAAGTACTTACCTGATACTGAGTTACACACAGTGTGTTATACACAGAGAGTGATATCCAGCATCACATACACACTGTGTGACATCTGATAAGTACTTACCTGATACTGAGTTACACACAGTGTGTTATACACAGAGAGTGATATCCAGCATCACATACACACTGTGTGCCATCTGATAAGTACTTACCTGATACTGAGTTACACACAGTGTGTTATACACAGAGAGTGATATCCAGCATCACATACACACTGTGTGACATCTGATAAGTACTTACCTGATACTGAGTTACACACAGTGTGTTATACACAGAGTGATATCCAGCATCACATACACACTGTGTGACATCCTGATAAGTACTTACCTGATACTGAGTTACACACAGTGTGTTATACACAGAGTGATATCCAGCATCACATACACACTGTGTGACATCTGATAAGTACTTACCTGATACTGAGTTACACACAGTGTGTTATACACAGAGAGTGATATCCAGCATCACATACACACTGTGTGACATCTGATAAGTACTTACCTGATACTGAGTTACACACAGTGTGTTATACACAGAGAGTGATATCCAGCATCACATACACACTGTGTGACATCTGATAAGTACTTACCTGATACTGAGTTACACACAGTGTGTTATACACAGAGAGTGATATCCAGCATCACATACACACTGTGTGACAACTGATAAGTACTTACCTGATACTGAGTTACACACAGTGTGTTATACACAGAGTGATATCCAGCATCACATACACACTGTGCTGACATCTGATAATACTTACCTGATACTGAGTTACACACAGTGTGTTATACACAGAGTGATATCCAGCATCACATACACACTGTGTGACACCTGATAAGTACTTACCTGATACTGAATTACACACAGTGTGTTATACACAGAGAGTGATATCCAACATCACATACACACTGTGTGACAACTGATAAGTACTTACCTGATACTGAGTTACACACAGTGTGTTATACACAGAGAGTGATATCCAGCATCACATACACACTGTGTGACATCTGAATAAGTACTTACCTGATACTGAGTTAACACAGTGTGTTATACACAGAGAGTGATATCCAGCATCACATACACACTGTGTGACATCCTGATAAGTACTTACCTGATACTGAGTTACACACAGTGTGTTATACACAGAGTGATATCCAGCATCACATACACACTGTGTGACATCTGATAAGTACTTACCTGATACTGAGTTACACACAGTGTGTTATACACAGAGTGATATCCAGCATCACATACACACTGTGTGACATCTGATAAGTACTTACCTGATACTGAGTTACACACAGTGTGTTATACACAGAGTGATATCCAGCATCACATACACACTGTGTGACACCTGATAAGTACTGACCTGATACTGAGTTACACACAGTGTGTTATACACAGAGTGATATCCAGCATCACATACACACTGTGTGACATCTGATAAGTACTTACCTGATACTGAGTTACACACAGTGTGTTATACACAGAGTGATATCCAGCATCACATACACACTGTGTGACATCTGATAAGTACTTACCTGATACTGAGTTACACACAGTGTGTTATACACAGAGAGTGATATCCAGCATCACATACACACTGTGTGACATCTGATAAGTACTTACCTGATACTGAGTTACACACAGTGTGTTATACACAGAGTGATATCCAGCATCACATACACACTGTGTGACATCTGATAAGTACTTACCTGATACTGAGTTACACACAGTGTGTTATACACAGAGTGATATCCAGCATCACATACACACTGTGTGACACCTGATAAGTACTTACCTGATACTGAGTTACACACAGTGTGTTATACACAGAGTGATATCCAGCATCACATACACACTGTGTGACACCTGATAAGTACTTACCTGATACTGAGTTACACACAGTGTGTTATACACAGAGAGTGATATCCAGCATCACATACACACTGTGTGACATCTGATAAGTACTTACCTGATACTGAGTTACACACAGTGTGTTATACACAGAGAGTGATATCCAGCATCACATACACACTGTGTGACATCTGATAAGTACTTACCTGATACTGAGTTACACACAGTGTGTTATACACAGAGTGATATCCAGCATCACATACACACTGTGTGACATCTGATAAGTACTTACCTGATACTGAGTTACACACAGTGTGTTATACACAGAGTGATATCCAGCATCACATACACACTGTGTGACATCTGATAAGTACTTACCTGATACTGAGTTACACACAGTGTGTTATACACAGAGTGATATCCAGCATCACATACACACTGTGTGACATCTGATAAGTACTTACCTGATACTGAGTTAAACACAGTGTGTTATACACAGAGAGTGATATCCAGCATCACATACACACTGTGTGACATCTGATAAGTACTTACCTGATACTGAGTTACACACAGTGTGTTATACACAGAGTGATATCCAGCATCACATACACACTGTGTGACACCTGATAAGTACTTACCTGATACTGAGTTACACACAGTGTGTTATACACAGAGTGATATCCAGCATCACATACACACTGTATGACATCTGATAAGTACTTACCTGATACTGAGTTACACACAGTGTGTTATACACAGAGAGTGATATCCAGCATCACATACACACTGTGTGACATCTGATAAGTACTTACCTGATACTGAGTTACACACAGTGTGTTATACACAGAGAGTGATATCCAGCATCACATACACACTGTGTGACATCTGATAAGTACTTACCTGATACTGAGTTACACACAGTGTGTTATACACAGAGAGTGATATCCAGCATCACTTACACACTGTGTGACATCTGATAAGTACTTACCTGATACTGAGTTACACACAGTGTGTTATACACAGAGAGTGATATCCAGCATCACATACACACTGTGTGACATCTGATAAGTACTTACCTGATACTGAGTTACACACAGTGTGTTATACACAGAGAGTGATATCCAGCATCACATACACACTGTGTGACATCTGATAAGTACTTACCTGATACTGACACATACACACTGTGTGACACCTGATAAGTACTTACCTGATACTGAGTTACACACAGTGTGTTATACACAGAGAGTGATATCCAGCATCACATACACACTGTGTGACATCTGATAAGTACTTACCTACCGAGTAACACACAGTGTGTTATACACAGAGAGAGATATTCCAGCATCACATACACACTGTGTGACAACTGGAGAAGTAACATGTACCTGAAACTGAAATTACACACATGTGTTATACACAGAGTGATATCCAAGCATCACATACACACTGTGTGACATCTGATAAGTACTTACCTGATACTGAGTTACACACAGTGTGTTATACACAGAGTGATATCCAGCATCACATACACACTGTGTGACAACTGATAAGTACTTACCTGATACTCGAGTTACCACACAGTGTGTTATACACAGAGTGATATCCAGCATCACATACACACTGTGTGACATCTGATAAGTACTTACCTGATACTGAGTTACACACAGTGTGTTTTACACAGAGAGTGATATCCAGCATCACATACACACTGTGTGACATCTGATAAGTACTTACCTGATACTGAGTTACACACAGTGTGTTATACACAGAGTGATATCCAGCATCACATACACACTGTGTGACATCCTGATAAGTACTTACCTGATACTGAGTTACACACAGTGTGTTATACACAGAGTGATATCCAGCATCACATACACACTGTGTGACATCTGATAAGTACTTACCTGATACTGAGTTACACACAGTGTGTTATACACAGAGTGATATCCAGCATCACATACACACTGTGTGACACCTGATAAGTACTTACCTGATACTGAGTTACACACAGTGTGTTATACACAGAGTGATATCCAGCATCACATACACACTGTGTGACATCTGATAAGTACTTACCTGATACTGAGTTACACACAGTGTGTTATACACAGAGAGTGATATCCAGCATCACATACACACTGTGTGACATCTGATAAGTACTTACCTGATACTGAGTTACACACAGTGTGTTATACACAGAGAGTGATATCCAGCATCACATACACACTGTGTGACATCTGATAAGTACTTACCTGATACTGAGTTACACACAGTGTGTTATACACAGAGTGATATCCAGCATCACATACACACTGTGTGACATCTGATAACTCCTTACCTGATACTGAGTTACACACAGTGTGTTATACACAGAGAGTGATATCCAGCATCACATACACACTGTGTGACATCTGATAAGTACTTACCTGATACTGAGTTACACACAGTGTGTTATACACAGAGTGATATCCAGCATCACATACACACTGTGTGACACCTGATAAGTACTTACCTGATACTGAGTTACACACAGTGTGTTATACACAGAGTGATATCCAGCATCACATACACACTGTGTGACATCTGATAAGTACTTACCTGATACTGAGTTACACACAGTGTGTTATACACAGAGAGTGATATCCAGCATCACATACACACTGTGTGACACCTGATAAGTACTTACCTGATACTGAGTTACACACAGTGTGTTATACACAGAGAGTGATATCCAGCATCACATACACACTGTGTGACATCTGATAAGTACTTACCTGATACTGAGTTACACACAGTGTGTTATACACAGAGAGTGATATCCAGCATCACATACACACTGTGTGACATCTGATAAGTACTTACCTGATACTGAGTTACACACAGTGTGTTATACACAGAGTGATATCCAGCATCACATACACACTGTGTGACATCTAATAATCACTTACCTGATACTGAGTTACACACAGTGTGTTATACACAGAGAGTGATATCCAGCATCACATACACACTGTGTGACACCTGATAAGTACTTACCTGATACTGAGTTACACACAGTGTGTTATACACAGAGAGTGATATCCAGCATCACATACACACTGTGTGACACCTGATAAGTACTTACCTGATACTGAGTTACACACAGTGTGTTATACACAGAGTGATATCCAGCATCACATACACACTGTGTGACACCTGATAAGTACTTACCTGATACTGAGTTACACACAGTGTTTATACACAGAGTGATATCCAGCATCACATACACACTGTGTGACACCTGATAAGTACTTACCTGATACTGAGTTACACACAGTGTTATACACAGAGTGATATCCAGCATCACATACACACTGTGTGACACCTGATAAGTACTTACCTGATACTGAGTTACACACAGTGTGTTATACACAGAGTGATATCCAGCATCACATACACACTGTGTGACATCTGATAAGTACTTACCTGATACTGAGTTACACACAGTGTGTTATACACAGAGTGATATCCAGCATCACATACACACTGTGTGACACCTGATAAGTACTTACCTGATACTGAGTTACACACAGTGTGTTATACACAGAGTGATATCCAGCATCACATACACACTGTATGACATCTGATAAGTACTTACCTGATACTGAGTTACACACAGTGTGTTATACACAGAGAGTGATATCCAGCATCACATACACACTGTGTGACATCTGATAAGTACTTACCTGATACTGAGTTACACACAGTGTGTTATACACAGAGAGTGATATCCAGCATCACATACACACTGTGTGACACCTGATAAGTACTTACCTGATACTGAGTTACACACAGTGTGTTATACACAGAGAGTGATATCCAGCATCACATACACACTGTGTGACATCTGATAAGTACTTACCTGATACTGAGTTACACACAGTGTGTTATACACAGAGAGTGATATCCAGCATCACATACACACTGTGTGACATCTGATAAGTACTTACCTGATACTGAGTTACACACAGTGTGTTATACACAGAGAGTGATATCCAGCATCACATACACACTGCGTGACACCTGATAAGTACTTACCTGATACTGAGTTACACACAGTGTGTTATACACAGAGAGTGATATCCAGCATCACATACACACTGTGTGACATCTGATAAGTACTTACCTGATACTGAGTTACACACAGTGTGTTATACACAGAGAGTGATATCCAGCATCACATACACACTGTGTGACATCTGATAAGTACTTACCTGATACTGAGTTACACACAGTGTGTTATACACAGAGAGTGATATCCAGCATCACATACACACTGTGTGACATCTGATAAGTACTTACCTGATACTGAGTTACACACAGTGTGTTATACACAGAGAGTGATATCCAGCATCACATACACACTGTGTGACATCTAATAATCACTTACCTGATACTGAGTAACACACAGTGTGTTATACACAGAGAGTGATATCCAGCATCACATACACACTGTGTGACATCTGATAAGTACTTACCTGATACTGAATTACACACAGTGTGTTATACACAGAGTTATATCCAGCATCACATACACACTGTGTGACATCTGATAAGTACTTACCTGATACTGAGTTACACACAGTGTGTTATACACAGAGTGATATCCAGCATCACATACACACTGTGTGACACCTGATAAGTACTTACCTGATACTGCGTTACACACAGTGTGTTATACACAGAGTGATATCCAGCATCACATACACACTGTGTGACACCTGATAAGTACTGACCTGATACTGAGTTACACACAGTGTGTTATACACAGAGTGATATCCAGCATCACATACACACTGTGTGACATCTGATAAGTACTTACCTGATACTGAGTTACACACAGTGTGTTATACACAGAGTGATATCCAGCATCACATACACACTGTGTGACTTCTTATAAGTACTTACCTGATACTGAGTTACACACAGTGTGTTATACACAGAGTGATATCCAGCATCACATACACACTGTGTGACATCTGATAAGTCCTTACCTGATACTGAGTTACACACAGTGTGTTATACACAGAGTGATATCCAGCATCACATACACACTGTGTGACATCTGATAAGTACTTACCTGATACTGAGTTACACACAGTGTGTTATACACAGAGAGTGATATCCAGCATCACATACACACTGTGTGACTTCTGATAAGTACTTACCTGATACTGAGTTACACACAGTGTGTTATACACAGAGTGATATCCAGCATCACATACACACTGTGTGACATCTAATAATCACTTACCTGATACTGAGTTACACACAGTGTGTTATACACAGAGAGTGATATCCAGCATCACATACACACTGTGTGACATCTGATAAGTACTTACCTGATACTGAGTTACACACAGTGTGTTATACACAGAGAGTGATATCCAGCATCACATACACACTGCGTGACACCTGATAAGTACTTACCTGATACTGAGTTACACACAGTGTGTTATACACAGAGAGTGATATCCAGCATCACATACACACTGTGTGACATCTGATAAGTACTTACCTGATACTGAGTTACACACAGTGTGTTATACACAGAGTGATATCCAGCATCACATACACACTGTGTGACACCTGATAAGTACTTACCTGATACTGAGTTACACACAGTGTTATACACAGAGAGTGATATCCAGCATCACATACACACTGTGTGACATCTGATAAGTACTTACCTGATACTGAGTTACACACAGTGTGTTATACACAGAGAGTGATATCCAGCATCACATACACACTGTGTGACATCTAATAATCACTTACCTGATACTGAGTAACACACAGTGTGTTATACACAGAGAGTGATATCCAGCATCACATACACACTGTGTGCCATCTGATAAGTACTTACCCGATACTGAGTTACACACAGTGTGTTATACACAGAGAGTGATATCCAGCATCACATACACACTGTGTGACATCTGATAAGTACTTACCTGATACTAAGTTACACACAGTGTGTTATACACAGAGAGTGATATCCAGCATCACATACACACTGTGTGACATCTAATAATCACTTACCTGATACTGAGTAACACACAGTGTGTTATACACAGAGAGTGATATCCAGCATCACATACACACTGTGTGACATCTGATAAGTACTTACCTGATACTGAATTACACACAGTGTGTTATACACAGAGTTATATCCAGCATCACATACACACTGTGTGACATCTGATAAGTACTTACCTGATACTGAGTTACACACAGTGTGTTATACACAGAGTGATATCCAGCATCACATACACACTGTGTGACACCTGATAAGTACTTACCTGATACTGCGTTACACACAGTGTGTTATACACAGAGTGATATCCAGCATCACATACACACTGTGTGACACCTGATAAGTACTGACCTGATACTGAGTTACACACAGTGTGTTATACACAGAGTGATATCCAGCATCACATACACACTGTGTGACATCTGATAAGTACTTACCTGATACTGAGTTACACACAGTGTGTTATACACAGAGTGATATCCAGCATCACATACACACTGTGTGACATCTGATAAGTACTTACCTGATACTGAGTTACACACAGTGTGTTATACACAGAGTGATATCCAGCATCACATACACACTGTGTGACTTCTGATAAGTACTTACCTGATACTGAGTTACACACAGTGTGTTATACACAGAGTGATATCCAGCATCACATACACACTGTGTGACATCTGATAAGTCCTTACCTGATACTGAGTTACACACAGTGTGTTATACACAGAGTGATATCCAGCATCACATACACACTGTGTGACATCTGATAAGTACTTACCTGATACTGAGTTACACACAGTGTGTTATACACAGAGTGATATCCAGCATCACATACACACTGTGTGACTTCTGATAAGTACTTACCTGATACTGAGTTACACACAGTGTGTTATACACAGAGTGATATCCAGCATCACATACACACTGTGTGACATCTGATAAGTCCTTACCTGATACTGAGTTACACACAGTGTGTTATACACAGAGTGATATCCAGCATCACATACACACTGTGTGACATCTGATAAGTACTTACCTGATACTGAGTTACACACAGTGTGTTATACACAGAGAGTGATATCCAGCATCACATACACACTGTGTGACTTCTGATAAGTACTTACCTGATACTGAGTTACACACAGTGTGTTATACACAGAGTGATATCCAGCATCACATACACACTGTGTGACATCTGATAAGTACTTACCTGATACTGAGTTAAACACAGTGTGTTATACACAGAGAGTGATATCCAGCATCACATACACACTGTGTGACATCTGATAAGTACTTACCTGATACTGAGTTACACACAGTGTGGTATACACAGAGTGATATCCAGCATCACATACACACTGTGTAACATCTGATAAGTACTTACCTGATACTGAGTTACACACAGTGTGTTATACACAGAGAGTGATATCCAGCATCACATACACACTGTGTGACATCTGATAAGTACTTACCTGATACTGAGTTACACACAGTGTGTTATACACAGAGTGATATCCAGCATCACATACACACTGTGTGACATCTGATAAGTACTTACCTGATACTGAGTTACACACAGTGTGTTATACACAGAGTGATATCCAGCATCACATACACACTGTGTGACATCTGATAAGTACTTACCTGATACTAAGTTACACACAGTGTGTTATACACAGAGTGATATCCAACATCACATACACACTGTGTGCCATCTGATAAGTACTTACCTGATACTGAGTTACACACAGTGTGTTATACACAGAGTGATATCCAACATCACATACACACTGTGTGACTTCTGATAAGTACTTACCTGATACTGAGTTACACACAGTGTGTTATACACAGAGAGTGATATCCAGCATCACATACACACTGTGTGACTTCTGATAAGTACTTACCTGATACTGAGTTACACACAGTGTGTTATACACAGAGTGATATCCAGCATCACATACACACTGTGTGACATCTAATAATCACTTACCTGATACTGAGTTACACACAGTGTGTTATACACAGAGTGATATCCAGCATCACATACACACTGTGTGACACCTGATAAGTACTTACCTGATACTGAATTACACACAGTGTGTTATACACAGAGAGTGATATCCAACATCACATACACACTGTGTGACACCTGATAAGTACTTACCTGATACTGAGTTACACACAGTGTGTTATACACAGAGAGTGATATCCAGAATCACATACACACTGTGTGCCATCTGATAAGTACTTACCTGATACTGAGTTACACACAGTGTGTTATACACAGAGAGTGATATCCAGCATCACATACACACTGTGTGACATCTGATAAGTACTTACCTGATACTGAGTTACACACAGTGTGTTATACACAGAGTGATATCCAGCATCACATACACACTGTGTGACATCTGATAAGTACTTACCTGATACTGAGTTAAACACAGTGTGTTATACACAGAGAGTGATATCCAGCATCACATACACACTGTGTGACATCTGATAAGTACTTACCTGATACTGAGTTACACACAGTGTGGTATACACAGAGTGATATCCAGCATCACATACACACTGTGTAACATCTGATAAGTACTTACCTGATACTGAGTTACACACAGTGTGTTATACACAGAGAGTGATATCCAGCATCACATACACACTGTGTGACATCTGATAAGTACTTACCTGATACTGAGTTACACACAGTGTGTTATACACAGAGTGATATCCAGCATCACATACACACTGTGTGACACCTGATAAGTACTTACCTGATACTGAGTTACACACAGTGTTATACACAGATTGATATCCAACATCACATACACACTGTGTGACATCTGATAAGTACTTACCTGATACTGAGTTACACACAGTGTGTTATACACAGAGAGTGATATCCAGCATCACATACACACTGTGTGACATCTGATAAGTACTTACCTGATACTGAGTTACACACAGTGTGTTATACACAGAGAGTGATATCCAGCATCACATACACACTGTGTGACAACTGAGAAGTACTTACCTGATACTGAGTTACACACAGTGTGTTATACACAGAGAGTGATATCCAGCATCACATACACACTGTATGACATCTGATAAGTACTTACCTGATACTGAGTTATACACAGTGTGTTATACACAGAGAGTGATATCCAGCATCACATACACACTGTGTGACATCTGATAAGTACTTACCTGATACTGAGTTACACACAGTGTGTTATACACAGAGAGTGATATCCAGCATCACATACACACTGTATGACATCTGATAAGTACTTACCTAATACTGAGTTACACACAGAGTGATATCCAGCATCACATACAAACTGTGTGACACCTGATAAGTACTTACCTGATACTGAGTTACACACAGTGTGTTATACACAGAGAGTGATATCCAGCATCACATACACACTGTGTGCCATCTGATAAGTACTTACCCGATACTGAGTTACACACAGTGTGTTATACACAGAGAGTGATATCCAGCATCACATACACACTGTGTGACAACTGAGAAGTACTTACCTGATACTGAGTTACACACAGTGTTATACACAGAGTGATATCCAGCATCACATACACACTGTGTGACACCTGATAAGTACTTACCTGATACTGAGTTACACACAGTGTGTTATACACAGAGTGATATCCAGCATCACATACACACTGTGTGACATCTGATAAGTACTTACCTGATACTGAGTTACACACAGTGTGTTATACACAGAGAGTGATATCCAGCATCACATACACACTGTGTGACTTCTGATAAGTACTTACCTGATACTGAGTTACACACAGTGTGTTATACACAGAGTGATATCCAGCATCACATACACACTGTGTGACATCTAATAATCACTTACCTGATACTGAGTTACACACAGTGTGTTATACACAGAGTGATATCCAGCATCACATACACACTGTGTGACACCTGATAAGTACTTACCTGATACTGAATTACACACAGTGTGTTATACACAGAGAGTGATATCCAACATCACATACACACTGTGTGACACCTGATAAGTACTTACCTGTTACTGAGTTACACACAGTGTGTTATACACAGAGAGTGATATCCAGAATCACATACACACTGTGTGCCATCTGATAAGTACTTACCTGATACTGAGTTACACACAGTGTGTTATACACAGAGAGTGATATCCAGCATCACATACACACTGTGTGACATCTGATAAGTACTTACCTGATACTGAGTTACACACAGTGTGTTATACACAGAGTGATATCCAGCATCACATACACACTGTGTGACATCTGATAAGTACTTACCTGATACTGAGTTAAACACAGTGTGTTATACACAGAGAGTGATATCCAGCATCACATACACACTGTGTGACATCTGATAAGTACTTACCTGATACTGAGTTACACACAGTGTGGTATACACAGAGTGATATCCAGCATCACATACACACTGTGTAACATCTGATAAGTACTTACCTGATACTGAGTTACACACAGTGTGTTATACACAGAGAGTGATATCCAGCATCACATACACACTGTGTGACATCTGATAAGTACTTACCTGATACTGAGTTACACACAGTGTGTTATACACAGAGTGATATCCAGCATCACATACACACTGTGTGACACCTGATAAGTACTTACCTGATACTGAGTTACACACAGTGTTATACACAGATTGATATCCAACATCACATACACACTGTGTGACATCTGATAAGTACTTACCTGATACTGAGTTACACACAGTGTGTTATACACAGAGAGTGATATCCAGCATCACATACACACTGTGTGACATCTGATAAGTACTTACCTGATACTGAGTTACACACAGTGTGTTATACACAGAGAGTGATATCCAGCATCACATACACACTGTGTGACAACTGAGAAGTACTTACCTGATACTGAGTTACACACAGTGTGTTATACACAGAGAGTGATATCCAGCATCACATACACACTGTATGACATCTGATAAGTACTTACCTGATACTGAGTTACACACAGTGTGTTATACACAGAGAGTGATATCCAGCATCACATACACACTGTGTGACATCTGATAAGTACTTACCTGATACTGAGTTACACACAGTGTGTTATACACAGAGAGTGATATCCAGCATCACATACACACTGTATGACATCTGATAAGTACTTACCTAATACTGAGTTACACACAGAGTGATATCCAGCATCACATACAAACTGTGTGACACCTGATAAGTACTTACCTGATACTGAGTTACACACAGTGTGTTATACACAGAGAGTGATATCCAGCATCACATACACACTGTGTGCCATCTGATAAGTACTTACCCGATACTGAGTTACACACAGTGTGTTATACACAGAGAGTGATATCCAGCATCACATACACACTGTGTGACAACTGAGAAGTACTTACCTGATACTGAGTTACACACAGTGTTATACACAGAGTGATATCCAGCATCACATACACACTGTGTGACACCTGATAAGTACTTACCTGATACTGAGTTACACACAGTGTGTTATACACAGAGAGTGATATCCAGCATCACATACACACTGTGTGACAACTGAGAAGTACTTACCTGATACTGAGTTACACACAGTGTTATACACAGAGTGATATCCAGCATCACATACACACTGTGTGACACCTGATAAGTACTTACCTGATACTGAGTTACACACAGTGTGTTATACACAGAGAGTGATATCCAGCATCACATACACACTGTGTAACATCTGATAAGTACTTACCTGATACTGAGTTACACACAGTGTGTTATACACAAAGAGTGATATCCAACATCACATACACACTGTGTGACATCTGATAAGTACTTACCTGATACTGAGTTACACACAGTGTGTTATACACAGAGTGATATCCAGCATCACATACACACTGTGTGACACCTGATAAGTACTTACCTGATACTGAGTTACACACAGTGTGTTATACACAGAGTGATATCCAGCATCACATACACACTGTGTGACACCTGATAAGTACTTACCTGATACTGAGTTACACACAGTGTGTTATACACAGAGAGTGATATCCAGCATCACATACACACTGTGTGACTTCTGATAAGTACTTACCTGATACTGAGTTACACACAGTGTGTTATACACAGAGTGATATCCAGCATCACATACACACTGTGTGACATCTGATAAGTACTTACCTTATACTTAGTTACACACAATGTGTTATACACAGAGTGATATCCAGCATCACATACACACTGTGTGACATCTGATAAGTACTTACCTGATACTGAGTTACACACAGTGTGTTATACACAGAGAGTGATATCCAGCATCACATACACACTGTATGACATCTGATAAGTACTTACCTAATACTGAGTTACACACAGAGTGATATCCAGCATCACATACAAACTGTGTGACACCTGATAAGTACTTACCTGATACTGAGTTACACACAGTGTTAAACACAGAGTGATATCCAGCATCACATACACACGGTGTGCCATCTGATAAGTACTTACCCGATACTGAGTTACACACAGTGTGTTATACACAGAGAGTGATATCCAGCATCACATACACACTGTGTGACAACTGAGAAGTACTTACCTGATACTGAGTTACACACAGTGTGTTATACACAGAGAGTGATATCCAGCATCACATACACACTGTATGACATCTGATAAGTACTTACCTGATACTGAGTTACACACAGTGTGTTATACACAGAGAGTGATATCCAGCATCACATACACACTGTGTGACATCTGATAAGTACTTACCTGATACTGAGTTACACACAGTGTGTTATACACAGAGAGTGATATCCAGCATCACATACACACTGTATGACATCTGATAAGTACTTACCTAATACTGAGTTACACACAGAGTGATATCCAGCATCACATACAAACTGTGTGACACCTGATAAGTACTTACCTGATACTGAGTTACACACAGTGTGTTATACACAGAGAGTGATATCCAGCATCACATACACACTGTGTGACACCTGATAAGTACTTACCTGATACTGAGTTACACACAGTGTGTTATACACAGAGTGATATCCAGCATCACATACACACTGTGTGCCATCTGATAAGTACTTACATGATACTGAGTTACACACAGTGTTATACACAGAGTTATATCCAGCATTACATACACACTGTGTAACATCTGATAAGTACTTACCTGATACTGAGTTACACACAGTGTGTTATACACAGAGAGTGATATCCAACATCACATACACACTGTGTGCCATCTGATAAGTACTTACCTGATACTGAGTTACACACAGTGTGTTATACAGAGTGATATCCAGCATCACATACACACTGTGTGACATCTGATAAGTACTTACCTGATACTGAGTTAAACACAGTGTGTTATACAGAGTGATATCCAGCATCACATACACACGGTGTGACATCTGATAAGTACTTACCTGATACTGAGTTACACACAGTGTTAAACACAGAGTGATATCCAGCATCACATACACACGGTGTGCCATCTGATAAGTACTTACCTGATACTGAGTTACACACAGTGTGTTATACACAGAGTGATATCCAGCATCACATACACACTGTGTGACATCTGATAAGTACTTACCTGATACTGAGTTACACAGAGTGTGGTATACACAGAGTGATATCCAACATCACATACACACTGTGTGACTTCTGATAAGTACTTACCTGATACTGAGTTACACACAGTGTGTTATACACAGAGTGATATCCAGCATCACATACACACTGTGTGACATCTGATAAGTACTTACCTGATACTGAGTTACACACAGTGTGTAATACACAGAGTGATATCCAGCATCACATACACACTGTGTGACATCTGATAAGTACTTACCTGATACTGAGTTAAACACAGTGTGTTATACACAGAGTGATATCCAGCATCACATACACACTGTGTGATATCTGATAAGTACTTACCTTATACTTAGTTACACACAATGTGTTATACACAGAGTGATATCCAGCATCACATACACACTGTGTGACACCTGATAAGTACTTACCTGATACTGAGTTACACACAGTGTATTATTCACAGAGTGAAATCCAGCATCACATACACACTGTGTGATATCTGATAAGTACTTACCTGATACTGAGTTACACACAGTGTGTTATACACAGAGTGATATCCAGCATCACATACACACTGTGTAACACGTGATAAGTACTTACCTGATACTGAGTTACACACAGTGTATTATTCACAGAGTGAAATCCAGCATCACATACACACTGTGTGATATCTGATAAGTACTTACCTGATACTGAGTTAAACACAGTGTGTTATACACAGAGTGATATCCAGCATCACATACACACTGTGTGACATCTGATAAGTACTTACCTTATACTTAGTTACACACAATGTGTTATACACAGAGTGATATCCAGCATCACATACACACTGTGTGACACCTGATAAGTACTTACCTGATACTGAGCTACACACAGTGTGTTATACACAGAGTGATATCCAGCATCACATACACACTGTGTGACACCTGATAAGTACTTACCTTATACTGAGTTACACACAGTGTGTTATACACAGAGTGATATCCAGCATCACATACACACTGTGTGACACCTGATAAGTACTTACCTGATACTGAGTTACACACAGTGTGTTATACACAGAGTGATATCCAGCATCACATACACACTGTGTGACATCTGATAAGTACTTATGTGTAGTGTGATAGGAGCGCCTAAAGGTGGATTCCTGCTGCTAAAAAAGTTCTTCCCTCAAAGAGAACTAAATGGTGGATAAGAAGAAAAAATGGGGTTTATTTAGCAGCGCTAAAAAAAGCTAGGAAATGATGATACCAATCTAATTTATGTTTTATACAATCTATTTTATTTAAAAATTCTTATAACACATAAAAACAACAGCAAATGCTTTTCCTAATTAATAAAGGGACGTCTCCCTTATACAACACTTATAAAAACAGACTAGAACCATATAATCCTAGAATTTCAGGTATAAAGGAATTAATTCTATAGATAACATATGGCAAGCAACAAATTTCTAAGATAAATGGTGAATTAAATATTTAAAAGGCACAAATGTATCAATCCTAATAGCTTTACAGTTCTTCAGTAACAAATTCAGTTATAAAGTTACACAGTTACTTTCCTTGGACATATAATTGGCTCAGGTGTGCTGGATAGTTAAAAAGGCAAAAAACAGCCAATATTCTGATTTAGGTGCCAAAGCAATCGTGGTTAATGGAAATGGTTAATTTAACAGATGAATACCTTGATGTCTTTAAAGTTCAGTTTGCGTGTTTTAAAAAACGTAGTGCAAATTAGTGTAGAGGTACCTTAATCTGTCCTGGTTGCAACCGCTGATTATCTTCACTGTGAGGGATTCACAGACTGTTTGTTCCTGGTGCTTCTGATAAGTCACCTGACCTTCTCTTTGATTCAGAGGTCAGGGGTGATGATCCGTTCTGGTGATGTAGTTATCCTTTTTTTTGTTTTCCTTTCTTCTTATAGCCCAAATATTGTTTTCATCTGGGTTCCCTCAGACTTCTTAAGGTTTGAAGAAATCTTTGGTCAGTGTTTAGCAGTAACACCGTATTCCCTGAAGTTACCAAAGGTAGATTTTAACTTGCAGGGTCAGGAGAAAAGTTTAAAGTTGCAGGGTCACCCAGCTTTGTGACAGTAGTAAATGAAGTTTAGTAGAGTGTAGCAGGTCCCATTCAACGCGTTTCACCCTTCTGGGCTTTATCAAGAATCTGATAAGTACTTACCTGATACTGAGTTACACACAGTGTTATACACAGAGTGATATCCAGCATCACAAAAAACATAATTTATGTAAGAACTTACCTGATAAATTAATTTATTTCATATTAGCAAGAGTCCATGAGCTAGTGACGTATGGGATATACATTCCTACCAGGAGGGGCAAAGTTTCCCAAACCTCAAAATGCCTATAAATACACCCCTCACCACACCCACAATTCAGATAAACGAATAGCCAAGAAGTGGGGTGATAAGAAAGGAGCGAAAGCATCAAAATAAGGAATTGGAATAATTGTGCTTTATGCAAAAAAATCATAACCACCACAAAAAAGGGTGGGCCTCATGGACTCTTGCTAATATGAAAGAAATTAATTTATCAGGTAAGTTCTTACATAAATTATGTTTTCTTTCATGTAATTAGCAAGAGTCCATGAGCTAGTGACGTATGGGATAATAAATACCCAAGATGTGGAACTTCCACGCAAGAGTCACTAAAGAGGGAGGGATAAAATAAAGACAGCCAATTCCGCTGAAAAATAATAATCCACAACCCAAAACAAAAGTTTTAATCTTAATAATGAAAAAAACTGAAATTATAAGCAGAAGAATCAAACTGAAACAGCTGTCTGAAGTACTTTTCTACCAAAAACTGCTTCAGAAGAAGAAAACACATCAAAATGGTAGAATTTAGTAAAAGTATGCAAAGAATACCAAGTTGCTGCTTTGCAAATCTGATCAACAGAAGCTTCATTCCTAAACGCCCAGGAAGTAGAAACTGACCTAGTAGAATGAGCCGTAATCCTTTGAGGCGGGTATTTACCCAACTCCACATAAGCATGATGAATCAAAGACTTTAACCAAGACGCCAAAGAAATGGCGGAGGCCTTCTGACCTTTTCTGGACCCAGAAAAAATAACAAATAGACTAGAAGTCTTTCTAAAATATTTAGTAGCTTCAACATAATATTTCAAAGCTCTAACTACATCCAAAGAATGTAAAGATCTCTCCTTTGAATTCGTAGGATTAGGACACAATGAAGGAACAACAATTTCTCTACTAATGTTGTTAGAATTCACAACCTTAGGTAAAAATTTAAATGAAGTCCGCAACACTGCCTTATCCTGATGAAAAATCAGAAAAGGAGATTCACAAGAAAGAGCAGATAACTCAGAAACTCTTCTAGCAGAAGAGATGGCCAAAAGGAAAAGAACTTTCCAAGAAAGTAATTTAATATCCAGAGAATGCATAGGTTCAAACGGAGGGGCTTGTAAAGCCCTCAGAACCAAATTAAGACTCCAAGGAGGAGAGATTGATTTAATGACAGGTTTGATACGAACCAAAGCCTGTACAAAACAATGAATATCAGGAAGATTAGCAATCTTTCTGTGAAAAAGAACAGAAAGAGCAGAGATTTGTCCTTTCAAGGAACTTGCAGACAAACCTTTATCCAAACCATCCTGAAGAAACTGTAAAATTCTAGGAATTCTAAAAGAATGCCAGGAGAATTTATGAGAAGAACACCAAGAAATGTAAGTCTTCCAGACTCGATAATAAATCCTCCTAGACACAGATTTACGAGCCTGTAACATAGTATTAATTACTGAGTCAGAGAAACCTCTATGACTAAGAATCAAGCGTTCAATTTCTATACCTTCAAATTTAATGATTTGAGATCCTGATGGAAAAAAGGGCCTTGAGATAGAAGGTCTGGTCTTAACGGAAGAGTCCAAGGTTGGCAACTGGCCATCCGAATGAGATCTGCATACCAAAACCTGTGAGGCCATGCTGGAGCCACCAGCAGTACAAACGAACGTTCCATTAGAATTTTGGAAATCACTTTTGGAAGAAGAACTAGAGGCAGAAAGATATAGGCAGGATGATAATTCCAAGGAAGTGACAACGCGTCCACTGCTTCCGCCTGAGGATCCCTGGATCTGGACAGATACCTGGGAAGTTTCTTGTTTAGATAAGAGGCCATCAGATCTATTGCTGGAAGTCCCCAGATTTGAACAATCTGAAGAAATACCTCTGGGTGAAGGGACCATTCGCCTGGATGTAACGTCTGGCGACTGAGATAATCCGCTTCCCAATTGTCTACACCTGGGATGTGAACCGCAGAGATTAGACAGGAGCTGAATTCCGCCCATACAAGTATCCGAGATACTTCTTTCATAGCCTGAGGACTGTGAGTCCCACCCTGATGATTGACATATGCCACGGTTGTGACATTGTCTGTCTGAAAACAAATAAACGATTCTCTCTTCAGAAGAGGCCAGAACTGAAGAGCTCTGAAAATCGCACGGAGTTCCAAAATGTTGATTGGTAATCTCGCCTCCTGAGATTCCCAAACCCCCTGCGCTGTCAGAGATCCCCATACAGCTCCCCAACCTGACAGACTCGCATCTGTTGAGATCAAGGTCATGGACACTGAATCTATTTGAAAACCCAAAAAGGTTACCTTTGTCTGAGGAATCAATGAACTCTTTGGTAAATTGATCCTCCAACCATGTCTTTGAAGAAACAACACAAGTTGATTCGTATGAGATTCTGCAGAATGTGAAGACTGAGCAAGTACCAAGATATCGTCCAAATAAGGAAATACCACAATACCCTGTTCTCTGATTACAGAGAGAAGGGCACCGAGAACCTTTGAAAAGATCCTTGGAGCTGTTGCTAGGCCAAACGGAAGGGCCACAAACTGGTAATGCTTGTCTAGAAAAGAGAATCTCAGAAACTGAAAGTGATCTGGATGAATTGGAATATGAAGATATGCATCCTGTAAATCTATTGTGGACATATAATGCCCTTGCTGAACAAAAAGCAGAATAGTCCTTATAGTTACCATTTTGAATGTTGGTATCCTTACATAACGATTCAATATCTTTAAATCCAGAACTGGTCTGAAGGAATTCTCCTTCTTTGGTACAATGAATAGATTTGAGTAAAACCCCAGACCCTGTTCCAGAACTGGAACTGGCACAATTACTCCAGCCAACTCGAGATCTGAAACACATTTCAGAAATGCCTGAGCCTTCACTGGATTTATTGGAATGCGAGAGAGAAAAAATCTCTTCGCAGGCGGCCTTACCTTGAAACCTATTCAGTACCCTTGTGAAACAATGCTCTGAATCCAAAGACTGTGAATCGAATTGATCCAAATGTCTTTGAAAAATCGTAACCTGCCCCCTACCAGCTGAGCTGGAATAAGGGCCGCACCTCCATGTGGACTTGGGAGCTGGTTTTGACTTTCTAAAAGGCTTGGATTTATTCCAGATTGGAGAAGGTTTCCAAACAGAAACCGTTCCTGTAGGGGAAGGGTCAGGCTTCTGTTCCTTATTCTGATGAAAGGAACGAAAACGATTAGCAGCCCTATATTTACCTTTAGATTTTTTGTCCTGAGGCAAAAAAGTTCCTTTCCCCCCGGTAACAGTTGAAATAATAGAATCCAACTGGGAACCAAATAATTTATTACCTTGGAAAGAAAGAGAAAGCAAAGTTGACTTAGAAGACATATCTGCATTCCAAGTTTTAAGCCATAAAGCTCTTCTAGCTAAAATAGCTAAAGATATATACCTGACATCAACTTTAATGATATCAAAGTTGGCATCACAAATAAAGTTATTAGCATGTTGAAGAAGTTTAACAATGCTATGAGCATTATGGTCTGATACTTGTTGTGCTAAAGCCTCCAACCAAAAAGTGGAAGCGGCAGCAACATCAGCCAAAGAAATAGCAGGCCTAAGAAGATTACCTGAACATAAATAAGCTTTCCTTAGAAATGATTCAATCTTCCTATATAAAGGATCCTTAAAGGAAGTACTATCTGCTGTAGGAATAGTAGTCCGTTTAGCAAGAGTAGAGATAGCCCCATCAACTTTAGGGATTTTGTCCCAAAACTCTAATCTGTCAGATGGCACAGGATACAATTTCTTAAACCTTTGAGAAGGAGTAAATGAAGTACCCAGATTATTCCATTCCCTAGAAATTACTTCAGAAATAGCATCAGGGACAGGAAAAACTTCTGGAATAACTATAGGAGGTTTAAAA
The DNA here is from genome assembly GCF_027579735.1 of Bombina bombina. Classification (NCBI taxonomy): domain Eukaryota; kingdom Metazoa; phylum Chordata; class Amphibia; order Anura; family Bombinatoridae; genus Bombina; species Bombina bombina. Next base: position 1,152,534 of record NC_069509.1, read on the forward strand.
ACCGAATTTAAACGCTTAGTAGATTTAGTATCAAGAGGACTAGAATCCTCCATCTCTAATGCGATTAAAACTTCTTTAAGTAAAGAGCGAATAAATTCCATTTTAAATAAATATGAAGATTTATCAGTGTCAATATCTGAAACAGAATCCTCTGAACCAGAAATATCCTCATCAGAAACAGACAAATCAGAATGATGACGGTCATTTAAAAATTCATCTGAAAAATGTGAAGTTTTAAAAGACCTTTTACGTTTACTGGAAGGAGGAATAACAGACATAGCCTTCCTTATAGATTTAGAAACAAATTCTCTTATATTAACAGGAACATCCTGAGTATTAGATGTTGAAGGAACAGCAACAGGTAATGGTATATTACTAATGGAAATACTATCTGCATTAGCAAGCTTATCATGACATTCATCACAAACTACAGCCGGAGGAACAGTTACCACAAGTTTACAACAAATGCACTTAACTTTGGTAGAACCAGCATCAGGCAGCGTCTTTAAAGAAGTAGATTCTGATCCAGGGTCAATGTGAGACATCTTGCAATATGTAAAAGAAAAAACAACATATAAAGCAAAATTTATCAAATTCCTTAAATGACAGTTTCAGGAATGGGAAAAAAATGCCAATGAACAAGCCTCTAGCAACCAGAAGCAATGAAGAATGAGACTGAAATAATGTGAAAAAAAGGTGGAGCCAAGAATGACGCCCACATTTTTTGGCGCCAAAAAAGACTCCCACATTATTGGCGCCTTAGAATTTTTGGCGCCAAGAATGACGCCACATCCGGTGACGCCGACATTTTTGGCGCAAAACGTCAAAAAAATGACGCAAACATGAACAACTTCCGGCGTCAAGTTTGATGCCGGAAATGACGAACAGAATTTTTTGCGCCAAAAAAGTCTGCGCCAAGAATGACGCAATAAATTGAAGCATTTTCAGCCCCCGCGAGCCTAACTGCCCACAGGGAAAAAAGTCAATTGAAACAGTTTTTAAGGTAAGAAAAAAATGATTATTCATATGCATTATCCCAAATAATGAAACTGACTGTCTGAAATAAGGAATATTGATCATCCTGAATCATGGCAAATATAAGTTTAAAGACATATATTTAGAACTTTATAAATAAAGTGCCCAACCATAGCTTAGAGTGTCACAGAAAATAAGACTTACTTACCCCAGGACACTCATCTACATATAGTAGATAGCCAAACCAGTACTGAAACGAGAATCAGTAGAGGTAATGGTATATAAGAGTATATCGTCGATCTGAAAAGGGAGGTAAGAGATGAATCTCTACGACCGATAACAGAGAACCTATGAAATAGATCCCGTAGAAGGAGACCATTGAATTCAAATAGGCAATACTCTCTTCACATCCCTCTGACATTCACTGCACACTGAGAGGAAAACTGGGCTCCAGCCTGCTGCGAAGTGCATATCAACGTAGAATCTAGCACAAACTTACTTCACCACCTCCACGGGAGGCAAAGTTTGTAAAACTGAATTGTGGGTGTGGTGAGGGGTGTATTTATAGGAATTTTGAGGTTTGGGAAACTTTGCCCTTCCTGGTAGGAATGTATATCCCATACGTCACTAGCTCATGGACTCTTGCTAATTACATGAAAGAAAGATAGATTTTCTTTTATAACTCACTACTCAGCTGTTTCTCTCCTCCAAGCTGAAAAATTTGCAGATTACGAGAAATTTTTTCCAAATCAGCTTCTTGAACAAACATCAGCTGTTTATGACATATTACAGAAAGATCGCCTGAAAACTGAACTAGGAGTAATTTACAGAAGACCAGATTTCCGAAATATGAATGGTGCCATCAGTCTTCTACAGTTTTGTAATAGAAAATAACTTGGACAGAGACCTACAAACTGTTGCAAATTATTTCGACTATTCCCGTGACAACTGCTGAGGCTGAGAGATGTTTCTCAACTTTAAAACGAGTTAAGACATTTCTAAGGAGCACCATGACTGAGGAAAGACTGACTGCTCTAGCCATGCTCACAATTGAAAAACAATTGATCAATGACATGCCTACATTCACCGAAAATGTTATTGATTTATTTGCCTCAAAAAAGACAGGCGGATTGACTTAATTTACAAAAATTGTACTTGAGTTATCAACATTCTGTTTTAATCTTTACCTTTGAAGTTAATTATTAAGCACTAGTGTAATAGAAATCTTCATTGTAGAAAGTAAAATGTTGGTGTATTTATCTTAATGTTGCCACAGCCTTTGGCTGCATTGCCTAATATCGAACACTGGGGGCTAGGGCAACAATAATTGAGATGTGGTTTTATTTCTCTATAAAGTGGAAGGTGTAGTGGTTCACACCTAATTCACTTGTAAGGTCTTAAAGCACAGTTATATTGAAATATAAATTCCAAGCACTGAACTTTAAATGTTATATCAGTGAAACAGGTCTCATTTCTTACAAATAAAGTTTTGAGTACAATAAAGAAATGGTACTTGAGAAGATAACATTGTTTAAAAATAAATTTTATTATACAGAAAAATCAGCTTACAGAAGTAATATAAAATTAAATTAATTTAAATCCAATATACACACAGAGTTAAAAGATTTTTAGTTTAAACTTGCTTTCAATAACAATTGTTACATACCACTCGAAATGACTTCTTTGCAACCAAATCTTATCCTTAGAGATGCTCTATAATATCCTGTCAGAGTCACCTGCCTCATGTTTACAACAAGGTGTTTTTATAGTTTTTTATTTGGATGACGTCATCATTTATTGTTTTCTTTTTATATGTATTTTTAGCAACATTTTAACATCAACAAAACTTGTCTAGCTTTTTCTATCTTCAACTATGTGGCCTTGATAATCTGTTATACAAGAGTTTAGACATACGCACTTTAAATTGCAAGGAGCATCCATTTTAGAGCTATAAATTCAAGGTTGAATCAACCTCCATTTTAAATCATATAACATCTTATGTTAAGACTAGTTAGCTGGTTAGTATGTTAGCAGACAGATAATAAAAACCTTTTATATTGTAAAAGACTTTTGTTTAAACATATAAAAGTATTCAGTTATACATTGTACATATTGTACATCATTTAAACATATATTTGAATATAATCATACATATATTGCAAAATAAGCATATTAAAGATTATATTTTTCACAATTTATGTGAACAGGCTCTTATAACAAGGTACAGTCTTTATGTATAGAAGCTGTACATGATAGATTTAAAAGAAATCTATCATTTATAGTTAGTTATAAGTGTCTTGCTGAAAGAATGTATTTCTTACTGTTGGCATATTTATCAAGTGAATAGCAATATTAATTTGCAATCTAACATTACATAGCAGCTTTTATTGAGACAAGCATGCTATAAACAAAGTTTATTTGCAAAGTTATGCATTGTTAACTAAAAATTACATTTACAAGCACAGGTGTATCTCAGGGTTAATGAAAGCCTGTTACAGCCCCTCCAATACATTCTTGAAGAAAAGATAAGAAAGTGTCCAGCCCTTCGTTCCCACAGAAAAAGAAATGCGTCATTAATGTCCGGGATTCAGCAGAGTAACGGACATGAAATCAAAGTGTCCTTAATAATGCAAACAAAATAAAGTCAGACATTAATGATCCACGAATTAAACTGAACTTTTTCAAAATCTTCTTTAAGTAGGAGTATATCTGTAATTAATTCATGAAGCGTTGCGCCAGATAGAACATATTGTTTGTATTTCGTTATGGAAATTATTGCAGCAAACTTTTTTTTTCTCTGGATTGAAGAATCAGGATTTTGTTTGTAATCCATTTTGGGAAGTTTGAAGCAAACTATTAGTTGAACAGAAACGTTTTACTCCTGCGCCAGTAAGAAAAACAGTTGGATCCCAGCCAATGTAAGTATGACGGATTCATACAAATAAGAAATCTCCATAAAGCTTTGTTGAAGCATATTAGTATTTCTTTCATAAGTTACAAGATTGTAACGTTAAATAATTGTAAATCCTTAGGTAACAAAGGTTATATCCTCCTCATTGGAAGATGACTTGCCATTTAGGAATACGTCGTAAATAAATTCTCCAAAATATCCATTTGATAGAAATTGGTTAATTGGTGTATGATTCATTAGTGGATGAGTTATAGATGTCCAGTTAGCTTGGCATTTCTTGCTTGGAGAAATATCCTCATAAAAATCTGTGTCGTAGGAGTACATTTATTACTTTCCTTTTAAATGAGAAAAAGAAACAAAAAAACGTGCACATTCCTCATTCTTGATTCTGCGTTAATGCAAAGACACTGATAACAATTTGTAATTCAAGGTTTTTTAAGTCAAGTAGATAATAAATTGTAATCCACAGGTTTTCTTCGTGAAAATAAAGGATTATTAATGTTTCTAACCAATAAGTTTATACTGGTTACATTTACAATAAAAATACATTTATAATAAAAATAATAAACCTTTACTTCTACAAATGTTATTGGCATATAAATGATAGCTTAACAAGATATATACATATAGCATATATGAATTATAGCATAACATGATAATAAGCTTGCCATTTCTTTTCTGCTATTTCATTCAAAAGAAAATAGGTTGACAAATAATTGCTTATTATTATTATTTTTTTTTACTTAGATTTTCTCCTAGGAAGAAAGGACAAAAATTCTAAATAAAATGATACACAATAATATGGCTATTAATACATAGTACATATTCCCAGTATGTCTACAAAAATACCATTCCCCACTGTAGCTAAACCTTCTCCAATTTTTGAAATAACATTACCCAATGCTGGCATTATTGGAATCAATGATTTACCTAAAGTTCTAATCCAGGTAGGAAAGTCCCCTTTATGCAAGTCAATTCTTATGAGGTCTGCATGTGCCCTTTTAATCAAATTCTCAATTGCTTTATGGGAGGAGCCCAATCTCACTTGCATGTTATGTAAATGAGCCCAGAGTGCTGTCATGTATGGAATTTGCAATGTAATATGGGGTACCTGCATTGTTAAATGTGATCTAGCATGTATATTCTTAATCACTGGTGGTGGTAAAATTGTATTATAACACTCTACAGATTCATTAACAGTTACCATTGTAGCTTGCAGCATTGGGATTTTACAATCATTTTGACTAGTAATCACAACATATGACCCATTATGAATTGGTTCTATGCGAGTGTATGGTGATTGTAGAGGCGTAATTTTAACAGTACAATCAGAGTCTTGTTTATCAACTCCACATGGTTTTCGTTTGTAGACATTTTCACATACTAAATATCCTAGATCAACACAATTTTCTGTTTCAATATATTCTCAGCTATCACAATACTGTGAAATATATTGATATGGATGTTGAATTTGTAACAATGCCATACGATTCGGAGTACTAATTAAATGCCCAAAATTAACAATCTCCCAATTTGTTGTGTATACATTTCCAGGTATTATCATCTCATAATATATATATATATATTTCCCATACACAATCTTCTGGGTTATTCGTTATTCTACGCTTTAATTCTCTTATAAATCATTGATTTTGAAATATGCAGCATCATTTCAGTTTGTTTTACCGTTAGACTTAATTGTGTAGAAATTTCTGTAACATTTAATAGTGTAATATCAATGTGTCCTTCTTGTAAGGTTAACCTTATAGCTGTCAAATAATTTAGTATTGTTACTGCTTTCATTTCTTCATCTACCATTGTAAAATCAGACATCTCTGCAGTTAGCATTTTTATCATGTGATCTCTTAAGATCATCAATCCTCTCTTTACGTCTTCATCATTAATATCTGAAATGTCACTGACAATTAATACTGCATCACTTAATAAGTGCCCTGTCAATTTCTTCAGCATTAGACATTAACTGCCTTTTATTTGTTTTTTCTTCTGTATTACAATCATCTGGAATTATATTCTCTATTGTAATATATGTTACATTATCAAATATATTATTTGTTCCCCAAACAGCTTCATCATAAGTCATATCTGTCACATTTTGCTTATAACATTTAGCATATTTACATGGTATGTCATCAACTGATATATTTACATCCATTTGTAGTTTCATACTTGCAATTACTACATTTACTGGATATTTTATCTATGAGACATTTCTGAAACAGGGAATATATTACATTATTTTTGTTAATAATGTGATGTTTTGTCACGCACCAAAACCCAGGTACGCCTACATAATGTAGGAACCCCTTACCAATGTCTTTAGGTTAAAAACAAAAATATGTCCTTGATTCCTTAAGGTAGAAACAACAGGATGTACATTGATAGTTTGTTTCCAAGACACAAATGCCCTTTTTAATTAGATCTTCAACTGTTATATTACAAAGATTGTTCTTTTCTTTGCAGGAGTGACTGTAATACATTGTATTTAAGAAAGCTGCTTATCTTGGCTTTGTACACGTATCCCATTCTTTTAGATTCAAAAACATTTCATCGTTTCCTTTCTCATTCCATTCTGTAGGTAATGCTTGCTCTCGCAGTCTTCCTGTCTGTTGATTCACTACTTCAAGCTGAAGTTTCTCAAATAGTTGCAGGTATCCTTCATCTGTATGTAACTCTGGTGTCCACCATTCTGAATAAAGTGTGTTAGTACAAAACACTGCTCCATTATATGATTTTACTCCTCCAGGAAACCTGTATTCCTCCTCCTCTGCGTTTTCCCAGAATGCAATGCGAGGATCTGTGTGATTTTCAGGAAAGAAGCCTTTTTGAGTTAATTGTCCTGTGTTTAGATAAAAAATAGGATATTCTTTATACTTGACTTTGTCAATTGTAATCCCAGGACGTGGACATTGATCTGCTTTTATTTCTTTTGCAGGCCATCTCCTTGTCCCTTGAAAGTCCACATAATAGCAATGTGCAAATGTTGAAAAACACATTTTTTCTCTGTATGTCTTTTGTTTCCAGTATTCTTGCAAAGGCAAATCATATTCCAAAGTCTTTGCTTGTATCATTTCCATTTGCCCATTTATGTGATCGTTTACCAATTTTCTTCCCATTTGAGTTGTGATCTTTGCTTTCTTTGATATTACTGTTGAATCTATCAATACGACTTGAGATATTCCTAATACTTTTTGCTTTTGTATTATAGGTTTTGGAAATGGTTTCCAATAAATTCCTTGCAGTAGCCCATTCATCTTTATTTCTACAGATTGCAGATTGTAATGTTCAGCTCTTTTTAGTCTTGATATCGTTGGTACAGCATCCTCTTGAGCTTCTGTTTGATTCCATGCCAGAACAGCTCCAGGTCTCTTTGCAAGATTATTCCACTGTAGACGAAAAAACTAACATGCAGGTTGATATCAAGATAAGGAGAAGTATAAAAAGTATCAGTACTGTATATCCCAATATTTTAAGATTTTTATAACTGAACAAGTTCTTTAACATTTTCAGTCCTTGTTGTTGTATCAGTGTTCGTGCTAATAGCATAGTATTTATGATAGGTAAAACAGGATTAGATCTTGTAACTGGTGTATCAAATGAATCTACTTCAGTTATTTGATCACCTTCTTCAACATCATAATAAAAAAAGGTGTTATAGTCTCTGGATTTGAAGAAAATGGCATCATTTAAGATTGATTATTAATCCGGTTTGCTTCACTCAGAGTAACCCACTGAGAGTAAGTCAGAGGGTTTGTCATCTTCTAACTCAAATTTAGATGCTGGTTTTAAGTTTTCAATGCTGACAATTCTGTCTTTTCCTTGTTTGTCTTCTATAATCAAAGTCCTTAGGTTAATGACATGTTTTACCTTTGTAGGATTCCATCTTGGCCATAAAGGTTTCGCTGCTTGAACTCTTTCCTGGACAAACTGACCAACCTGTGGTGTCCAAGCTCATAAAAGGTTAGGTGTAAAAGCAGGTTGTGCAAAACAATCACGTATTTCTTGTAAAATAGATAATTGCTCTAATCTCCCTGGTGCAGAAAGGTACTCAGTATTAAACATTGTATTCATAGGTATACCATATAACAATTTATAAGGTGTTTTCCCAGAAATAACAGAAGGTATATTGTTTAAACCTACTTGTACATAAGTTAACAGGGGATACCACTGTTCTTGGGCGGTTAGTTAGTAACTTGGTTAATCGTTTTACCTCAGTATTTTTCCTTTCAACAACCCCACTACTTTGGGGATGATAAGGTGCACTGATTTCCCATTTTATATCAAAAGACTTAGCCCACTCTTGTGCTTGAGTAGATGTTAAAGCTGATCAAGCATCTGAGTGTAGGGCTTTAGGTTTACCAATACTTACTAAGGAATTGAGACTATCAAGCGTGGTACTAGCCGTGGCACTTTTAACAGGGTATAACCATATGAACCTCGTACAAGCATCAACATATACTAACACATATTTATACCCATGTGAAGTAGGTAAAGGCCCTATGTGATCTAAATAAATCAGATCAAATGGCTTATTATGAATTTCTTTAACAATGTATGGTTGTTTATAGTGATTTGGATTATTAACAAGGAGACATGCTTTACAACTCCCTATAACTCTTATGACCGTTTCCTTCATATTAGGCCACCAATATTTTGACTTTAGGGTAAATAAGACTTTATCTCGCCCTAAATGAGGATGTCCAATACTAGAATAGGCCATCTCTGTTATGTTCCATCTGTCTATGACAGGGCGAATAATCAATTGTTAGTCTCCAATCTTAACCATACAATGTTTGTCTTTTAATTCATAAAGATATGTTTTAGGATAACCAGGTGGATTAGGTCTGGTTTTATCCAAGCAAGCATTTAACTCTGTGTCAAGATTACTGGTTGCTGTCATTCGAGTTTTAACTGCATTTACTGCATATTTTTACTTACACTTTGTGCAAGAGTATCTGCAAATATATTGCCTTCTGTATGCAAAGAAGAACCTAGCTTTTATGAGCTGGTTCATGTACTACTTCAATATCAGGCTTTAGATCCAAATAAGCAGCAATTGCTTTCCATTTGACAATATGCTTTAATGGTTTTTCTTTGCAGTTAAAAAACCATTAGATTTCCAGATTCGTAAATCCTGGAATACAGTTCTAGCCAGGTATGCAGAATCAGTTATAATCAACACTGGTCCTTTATCTAACAATGCTTCCTTCATAGCAAATGCTAATGCAGAAATTTCTGCAAATTAAGCTGAATGATCCCTTAAAGGGATTTGCCATGAACGCATCAAAGTCAGAGTGGGAGAATATTTTGCAATTCCTGCTCCAGCAGATTTATTTACTTTTTCTTTACTAGAAATTACTGCAGAACCATCAGTATAAAAAAAATAGCAGAATAACGATTATTTGGATAAGTTTATAAATTCCAACTTGAGGGTTGCTTTGGAGCTGGTAAATCATCTAGAGGTGTCAGATTCTTATCATGAATAAAATGTATCTGTGGGTCTTCCAAATTAGAAAACCATTTTATCCATCTATTCTTTAGTGCTTCCTTGTCTGGTATAGTTTGCTTTTGTAAGTTATCAAGTGAGGCTAATGATGTATGTACATATATATCTTTCCCCTGTGCAATCTGTCTTGACTTTAACAGTGCTATATTAACAGCTACCAAAAGCTTCTCTATCATAGTAAACTTTATCTCTGTTTGTGAATATACATAAGATAGAAGTGCTATTGGAATTGTCTCATTTACGTTATATAACCTTATATAGCTTGCATTCGGCGAAATATTTATGTAATCTAATAGGTCCTTAGTACTATCTCTTTGAGCTAAATACTCTGTTCTATTTACTGCCTCTAATAATGCATTTAATAATGCATTTAGTGCCTCTTCCTGAGTCGTCCACTTAAAAAGTATCCTTGGTCTTTTTGTTTTAGATTTTATCTCCCTTGAGACTGCAGCATGCTAAGGTGCAATTAACACAATGAAATCAGGTATGAAAAACATTGCATAATTAAATAAACAAATTATACTACTTAATTGTTTTAGAGAATGTGGATGTGTTAAAGCTGCTATTATGTCTTTATAATTATCAGATAATCCTCTCCCCCTTTCAGAAATTTCAAATCCCAAGAAAGTAACAGTATGTCCTGAAATTTGAGATTTCTTAAGAGATACTACATAACCTGCAGCATGTAATATAGTCAAAACCTGATCCAACACTGCTAAGCTATGTGTTACTCCTCACTATCATGTGAAAAATATGTCATCCACATACACCTTCACTTCTGGAAATTTAGACAGTAAATTTACTACATCTGAAGTAAATAACGCACTCAAATTAAAAAATCCCTGAGGTAATCGGGTAAATACCAAAGTTTTGCCTCTCCAAGTAAAACCTGTTATCCAGTAACTATCTGGAGTAATAGGATGACTCCAAAATCCATTTGCCAAGTCTGACTTTGTCTTAAAAGTTTTCCTTTGCAAATTGTGTAAAATAAAAGGTGCATGTGTATTTTGTGTTGCCACCCGTGGTGTAACTCTGTTAGCTTTTCTATAGTCTAATACCATTCGCCAAGAACCAACCGGTTTGGGAACAGGGCAGACTGCTGAGTTCATTTGACTGTACTGTTCTTTTAGTACTCCTTGTTTAAGTAAATCACCAATGACTTTCTGTATATAGGGAATGGCTACACCATTGATTTTATACTGTGCCTGTTTCTTAGGAACTACTATGCCTGTAGCAATATGATGACTGATACCTTTACGATGCCCAACCTGATTTTCCCACTTCTGAAATATTTTAACATTTTTCTTTAAGCAAAAATCTAAGTTTCTAACATCAGATACTGCAGTATTATCCAATTGCATTTTCATAAATGCTGCTACATCAACTCTAGTAGTTAAAGGAAGTTCATCTTCCAGCTGCAATGAAATAAAATGTGCTACATCCTTATAAGCTATAAGAAAATCAGAATCAAGCTTAGGATGCTGAACTAATTCTAAGTGCACTCTTTTACCATTTATTTTTACCTGTGTATTACATGAGGGATAAGTACCTTCACCTTTTAAAGTCTGTATAGTTATATTTGCTAATACATCTTCTTTTAACATATCTGATTGTACTAAAGATATTTATGCTTGTGTATCCAAATACCTGTCATAAGTCTCTCCCCCATATTCTACTGTTAATTTACTTCATTCACCTTCAGACTCTTCTGGGATGTCTGGTAGTGATTTCTCTATTTGCCCTACTTTTTTAGTATTTGCTGGGGCAACTGAAATTTCACCCCTTTCAGTAGAATGAATCTCACGCTCCTGATATCTATCCTGACCCCTGTACCTTTTCCTCTATATCTTACACTACCATCTCCAAATCCATACCGATCTGGAGCCTTTTTTTTTTTTTTTTAAATGGTCTCAATGTCCTGCAAGGAAATTCCTCATAAGGCAAATCTGAAGATTTGCTCTAAATAGTAATAAACTGATTTTCATTGGTGTAAGATGGAGGTGCTTGGGAGTAAGGTAGTGGAGGGTTAAATTTAGTTTGTTTCTGTGGATATTGTTCTCTTGCATTCTTTTTTACAAACTGAGCTCTGTTATTCTTTTGCTGGAAAATCTTTTCTCCTTTCCTTTTCTCTGCTATTCGAAGTTACTAGTGCATCTCCAGTCAGGTCCTTACCTACAAGTGTATAAGTATGTCTTAATATATATCAGGCATTTATTTAGGTCTCTCTGCTATAGGTACAGAGAGTATTTGTCTCTCTATATCCAAAAACATAATTTATGTAAGAACTTACCTGATAAATTCATTTCTTTCATATTAGCAAGAGTCCATGAGCTAGTGACGTATGGGATATACATTCCTACCAGGAGGGGCAAAGTTTCCCAAACCTCAAAATGCCTATAAATACACCCCTCACCACACCCACAATTCAGTTTAACGAATAGCCAAGAAGTGGGGTGATAAAAAAGTGCGAAAGCATATAAAATAAGGAATTGGAATAATTGTGCTTTATACAAAAATCATAACCACCACAAAAAAAGGGTGGGCCTCATGGACTCTTGCTAATATGAAAGAAATGAATTTATCAGGTAAGTTCTTACATAAATTATGTTTTCTTTCATGTAATTAGCAAGAGTCCATGAGCTAGTGACGTATGGGATAATGATTACCCAAGATGTGGATCTTTCCACGCAAGAGTCACTAGAGAGGGAGGGATAAAATAAAGACAGCCAATTCCTGCTGAAAATAATCCACACCCAAAATAAAGTTTAATGAAAAACATAAGCAGAAGATTCAAACTGAAACCGCTGCCTGAAGTACTTTTCTACCAAAAACTGCTTCAGAAGAAGAAAATACATCAAAATGGTAGAATTTAGTAAAAGTATGCAAAGAGGACCAAGTTGCTGCTTTGCAAATCTGATCAATCGAAGCTTCATTCCTAAACGCCCAGGAAGTAGAAACTGACCTAGTAGAATGAGCTGTAATCCTTTGAGGCGGAGTTTTACCCGACTCAACATAGGCAAGATGAATTAAAGATTTCAACCAAGATGCCAAAGAAATGGCAGAAGCTTTCTGGCCTTTTCTAGAACCGGAAAAGATAACAAATAAACTAGAAGTCTTTCAGAAAGACTTAGTAGCTTCAACATAATATTTCAAAGCTCTAACAACATCCAAAGAATGTAACGATTTCTCCTTAGAATTCTTAGGATTAGGACATAATGAAGGAACCACAATTTCTCTACTAATGTTGTTGGAATTCACAACTTTAGGTAAAAATTCAAAAGAAGTTCGCAACACTGCCTTATCCTGATGAAAAATCAGAAAAGGAGACTCACAAGAAAGAGCAGATAATTCAGAAACTCTTCTGGCAGAAGAGATTGCCAAAAGGAACAAAACTTTCCAAGAAAGTAATTTAATGTCCAATGAATGCATAGGTTCAAACGGAGGAGCTTGAAGAGCCCCTAGAACCAAATTCAAACTCCAAGGAGGAGAAATTGACTTAATGACAGGTTTTATACGAACCAAAGCTTGTACAAAACAATGAATATCAGGAAGATTAGCAATCTTTCTGTGAAAAAGAACAGAAAGAGCAGAGATTTGTCCTTTCAAGGAACTTGCGGACAAACCTTTATCTAAACCATCCTGAAGAAACTGTAAAATTCTTGGAATTCTAAAAGAATGCCAAGAAAAATGATGAGAAAGACACCAAGAAATATAAGTATTCCAGACTCTATAATATATCTCTCTGGATACAGATTTACGAGCCTGTAACATAGTATTAATCACAGAGTCAGAGAAACCTCTTTGACTAAGAATCAAGCGTTCAATCTCCATACCTTTAAATTTAAGGATTTGAGATCCTGATGGAAAAAAGGACCTTGCGACAGAAGGTCTGGTCGTAGCGGAAGAGTCCACGGATGGCAAGAGGCCATCCGGACAAGATCCGCATACCAAAACCTGTGAGGCCATGCCGGAGCTACCAGCAGAACAAACGAGCATTCCTTCAGAATCTTGGAGATTACTCTTGGAAGAAGAACTAGAGGCGGAAAGATATAAGCAGGATGATACTTCCAAGGAAGTGATAATGCATCCACTGCTTCCGCCTGAGGATCCCGGGATCTGGACAGATACCTGGGAAGTTTCTTGTTTAGATGAGACGCCATCAGATCTAATTCTGGAAGCTCCCATATTTGAACAATCTGAAGAAATACCTCTGGGTGAAGAGACCATTCGCCCGGATGCAACGTTTGGCGACTGAGATAATCCGCTTCCCAATTGTCTATACCTGGGATATGAACCGCAGAGATTAGACAGGAGCTGGATTCCGCCCAAACCAGAATTCGAGATACTTCTTTCATAGCCAGAGGACTGTGAGTCCCTCCTTGATGATTGATGTATGCCACAGTTGTGACATTGTCTGTCTGAAAACAAATGAACGATTCTCTCTTCAGAAGAGGCCAAGACTGAAGAGCTCTGAAAATTGCACGGAGTTCCAAAATATTGATCGGTAATCTCACCTCCTGAGATTCCCAAACTCCTTGTGCCGTCAGAGATCCCCACACAGCTCCCCAACCTGTGAGACTTGCATCTGTTGAAATTACAGTCCAGGTCGGAAGCACAAAAGAAGCCCCCTGAATTAAACGATGGTGATCTGTCCACCACGTTAGAGAGTGTCGTACAATTGGTTTTAAAGATATTAATTGAGATATCTTTGTGTAATCCCTGCACCATTGATTCAGCATACAGAGCTGAAGAGGTCGCATGTGAAAACGAGCAAAGGGGATCGCGTCCGATGCAGCAGTCATAAGACCTAGAATTTCCATGCATAAGGCTACCGAAGGGAATGATTGTGACTGAAGGTTTCGACAAGCTGAAATCAATTTTAGACGTCTCTTGTCTGTTAAAGACAGAGTCATGGACACTGAATCTATCTGGAAACCCAGAAAAGTTACCCTTGTCTGAGGAATCAATTAACTTTTTGGTAAATTGATCCTCCAACCATGATCTTGAAGAAACAACACAAGTCGATTCGTATGAGATTCTGCTAAATGTAAAGACTGAGCAAGTACCAAGATATCGTCCAAATAAGGAAATACCACAATACCCTGTTCTCTGATTACAGACAGAAGGGCACCGAGAACCTTTGTAAAAATTCTTGGAGCTGTAGCTAGGCCAAACGGCAGAGCAACAAACTGGTAATGCTTGTCCAGAAAAGAGAATCTCAGGAACTGATAATGATCTGGATGAATCGGAATATGCAGATAAGCATCCTGTAAATCTATTGTGGACATATAATGCCCTTGCTGAACAAAAGGCAAGATAGTCCTTACAGTTACCATTTTGAACGTTGGTATCCTTACATAACGATTCAATATTTTTAGATCCAGAACTGGTCTGAAGGAATTCTCCTTCTTTGGTACAATGAAGAGATTTGAATAAAACCCCATCCCCTGTTCCAGAACTGGAACTGGCATAATTACTCCAGCCAACTCTAGATCTGAAACACAATTCAGAAATGCTTGAGCTTTCACTGGATTTACTGGGACACGGGAAAGAAAAAATCTCTTTGCAGGAGGTCTCATCTTGAAACCAATTCTGTACCCTTCTAAAACAATGTTCTGAATCCAAAGATTGTGAACAGAATTGATCCAAATTTCTTTGAAAAAACGTAACCTGCCCCCTACCAGCTGAGCTGGAATGAGGGCCGCACCTTCATGTGGACTTAGAAGCAGGCTTTGCCTTTCTAGAAGGCTTGGATTTATTCCAGACTGGAGATGGTTTCCAAACTGAAACTGCTCCTGAGGATGAAGGATCAGGCTTTTGTTCTTTGTTGAAACGAAAGGAACGAAAACGATTATTAGCCCTGTTTTTACCCTTAGATTTTTTATCCTGTGGTAAAAAAGTTCCTTTCCCACCAGTAACGGTTGAGATAATGGAATCCAACTGAGAACCAAATAATTTGTTACCCTGGAAAGAAATGGAAAGTAGAGTTGATTTAGAAGCCATATCAGCATTCCAAGTTTTAAGCCATAAAGCTCTTCTAGCTAAAATAGCTAGAGACATAAACCTGACATCAACTCTGATAATATCAAAAATGGCATCACAGATAAAATTATTAGCATGCTGAAGAAGAAGAATAATATTATGAGAATCATGATCTGTTACTTGTTGTGCTAAAGTCTCCAACCAAAAAGTTGAAGCTGCAGCAACATCAGCCAAAGATATAGCAGGTCTAAGAAGATTACCTGAACACAGATAAGCTTTTCTTAGAAAGGATTCAATTTTCCTATCTAAAGGATCTTTAAACGAAGTACCATCTGACGTAGGAATAGTAGTACGTTTAGCAAGGGTAGAAATAGCCCCATCAACTTTAGGGATTTTGTCCCAAAATTCTAATCTGTCAGACGGCACAGGATATAATTGCTTAAAACGTTTAGAAGGAGTAAATGAATTACCCAATTTATCCCATTCTCTGGAAATTACTTCAGAAATAGCATTAGGAACAGGAAAAACTTCTGGAATAACCACAGGAGATTTAAACACCTTATCTAAACGTTTAGAATTAGTATCAAGAGGACCAGAATCCTCTATTTCTAAAGCAATTAGTACTTCTTTAAGTAAAGAACGAATAAATTCCATTTTAAATAAATATGAAGATTTATCAGCATCAATCTCTGAGACAGAATCCTCTGAACCAGAAGAGTCATCAGAATCAGAATGATGATGTTCATTTAAAAATTCATCTGTAGAGAGAGAAGTTTTAAAAGATTTTTTATGTTTACTAGAAGGAGAAATAACAGACATAGCCTTCTTGATGGATTCAGAAACAAAATCTCTTATGTTATCAGGAACATTCTGCACCTTAGATGTTGAGGGAACTGCAACAGGCAATGGTACATTACTAAAGGAAATATTATCTGCTTTAACAAGTTTGTCATGACAATTAATACAAACAACAGCCGGAGGAATAGCTACCAAAAGTTTACAGCAGATACACTTAGCTTTGGTAGTTCCAGCACTAGACAGCGATTTTCCTGAAGTATCTTCTGACTCAGATGCAACGTGAGACATCTTGCAATATGTAAGAGAAAAAACAACATATAAAGCAAAATTGATCAAATTCCTTAAATGACAGTTTCAGGAATGGGAAAAAATGCCAATAAACAAGCTTCTAGTAACCAGAAGCAAAGAAAAAATGAGACTGAAATAATGTGGAGACAAAAGCGACGCCCATATTTTTTGGCGCCAATTAATACGCCCACATTGTTTGGCGCCTAAATGCTTTTTGGCGCCAAAAATGACGCCACATCCGGAACGCCGACATTTTTGGCGCAAAAGGACGTCAAAAAATAACGCAACTTCCGGCGACACGTATGACGCCGGAAACAGAAAAGATTTTTTGCGCCAAAAAAGTCAGCGCCAAGAATGACGCAATAAAATGAAGCATTTTCAGCCCCCGCGAGCCTAACAGCCCACAGGGAAAAAAAGTCAAATTTTTAAGGTAAGAAAAAATGATTGATTCAAACGCATAATCCTAAATATGAAACTGACTGTCTGAAAATAAGGAATGTTGAACATTCTGAGTCAAGGCAAATAAATGTTTGAATACATATATTTAGAACTTTATAAATAAAGTGCCCAACCATAGCTTAGAGTGTCACAGAAAATAAGATTTACTTACCCCAGGACACCCATCTACATGTTTGTAGAAAGCCAAAACAGTACTGAAACGAAAATCAGCAGAGGTAATGGTATATAAATAAGAGTATATCGTCGATCTGAAAAGGGAGGTAAGAGATTAATCTCTACGACCGATAACAGAGAACCTATGAAATAGACCCCGTAGAAGGAGATCACTGCATTCAAATAGGCAATACTCTCCTCACATCCCTCTGACATTCACTGCACGCTGAGAGGAAAACCGGGCTCCAACTTGCTGCGGAGCGCATATCAACGTAGAATCTAGCACAAACTTACTTCACCACCTCCATAGGAGGCAAAGTTTGTAAAACTGAATTGTGGGTGTGGTGAGGGGTGTATTTATAGGCATTTTGAGGTTTGGGAAACTTTGCCCCTCCTGGTAGGAATGTATATCCCATACGTCACTAGCTCATGGACTCTTGCTAATTACATGAAAGAAATTAAGCCTTGTCCTTTAACATTTGGCTTTAAACAACCATGTCGTGATTATTTTAATTGTAAATCTCAGCTCTAATAAATATGCTGCTACAATGCCACTATTTATATTCATCATTCCTAAAATATCAGCAAGTGAAGCCAAAGTATCTTTACCTTGTGTCTTTACATGATATGCATAAATCACTGAATTCCACTTCCTTGTCTCAAATATAAAAACACACAAACCAGAGAATAAAATAGCATTAACTAATGTTCTATTTTGTGGAAGATAATAAGTTGGATAAACTCCAGCTAATGCATGAACTCTGTCATTTAACCACAAAGCTATGTCCTTCGGATTGCGTGGCATCACTCCAATTGTTGTTTTTATATTTCATATAGGAATTCCTGCAGCTTCAGCAAAAAAAAAAAAAAAAAAAAAAACTTGCTCCAGACATTTTCACTATTTAAAACCTGAGCTTACATATAACCTAAACATTGTATGACATTAAAAAGGTTTTCCCTCTCAGCTTGCTCATATTCTGCAGCTGGTATTATTTATTTTCCCTTTACTGGACTATACAAACTAGATCTAGGAGTACCCCACATCTCAATTCAGGCTAAAGCCTTTTGGGCAATGTCTTTGTATTACTGTAGCAATAACAGGAGGTCTGCCTAAAATCTCTACTATACCATCATAAGAAACATTTGTATTTCTATTTGTTGCACGATCAAAATCTGCATCTATAGTGTGATATATAGGTTGTTGCAAAACTACTCCAGCAGCATTAGCAAAGTTTAAATGAATTAAACCATAACTGTATCTCCAAAGCAATAACCTCATAATTTCCAATGACTCTACCATTCTGCATTTTAAACACATAATTGAGTTTCAAAAGATTCTGCAAATCCTGATTAGCTATGATATTTTAGCACCTTCCCTCACGTGTGAGGGGACCCAGGTAAAATTATAATAATTATTATAAAACATATATTACCTCTCAAAACACCCAGGGACGCCAATTGTAGTGGTTCACACCTAATTCACTTGTAAGGTCTTAAAGCACAGTTATATTGAAATATAAATTCCAAGCACTGAACTTTAAATGTTATATCAGTGAAACAGGTCTCATTTCTTACAAATAAAGTTTTGAGTACAATAAAGAAATGGTACTTGAGAAGATAACATTGTTTAAAAATAAATTTTATTATACAGAAAAATCAGCTTACAGAAGTAATATAAAATTAAATTAATTTAAATCCAATATACACACAGAGTTAAAAGATTTTTAGTTTAAACTTGCTTTCAATAACAATTGTTACATACCACTCGAAATGACTTCTTTGCAACCAAATCTTATCCTTAGAGATGCTCTATAATATCCTGTCAGAGTCACCTGCCTCATGTTTACAACAAGGTGTTTTTATAGTTTTTTATTTGGATGACGTCATCATTTATTGTTTTCTTTTTATATGTATTTTTAGCATCATTTTAACATCAACAAAACTTGTCTAGCTTTTTCTATCTTCAACTATGTGGCCTTGATAATCTGTTATACAAGAGTTTAGACATACGCACTTTAAATTGCAAGGAGCATCCATTTTAGAGCTATAAATTCAAGGTTGAATCAACCTCCATTTTAAATCATATAACATCTTATGTTAAGACTAGTTAGCTGGTTAGTATGTTAGCAGACAGATAATAAAAACCTTTTATATTGTAAAAGACTTTTGTTTAAACATATAAAAGTATACAGTTATACATTGTACATATTGTACATCATTTAAACATATATTTGAATATAATCATACATATATTGCAAAATAAGCATATTAAAGATTATATTTTTCACAATTTATGTGAACAGGCTCTTATAACAAGGTACAGTCTATATGTATAGAAGCTGTACATGATAGATTTAAAAGAAATCTATCATTTATAGTTAGTTATAAGTGTCTTGCTGAAAGAATGTATTTCTTACTGTTGGCATATTTATCAAGTGAATAGCAATATTAATTTGCAATCTAACATTACATAGCAGCTTTTATTGAGACAAGCATGCTATAAGCAAAGTTTATTTGCAAAGTTATGCATTGTTAACTAAAAATTACATTTACACGCACAGGTATATCACAGAGTTAATGAAAGCCTGTTACAAAGGTTCTTTAAATCCAGGAATATATATATTTTCATAAATGTACATTCAAGATACTTATTATTTCGCAGCTTTGATTAATCATTTGGTTAATATATATGTTATTATATAATTTAACTGAGCATGTATATTTTAAGACTAGACATGGGTATACTGAAGAGTATGGATTCTTGTATATTAATTTAAATATTAGACATGGTCATAATATTAAATATTATAAATATATATATATATATATAAAAAAAAATATATATATATATATATATATATACTTCCTACTGATAATATCTTAACAGATTAACTTAATAGTCATTTTGCAAACAGGATCTTGTTTTTATTGTCTCCTGTTTGAAAAACAAAGTGGTGATTCAAGTTGGGTGAGTTATGGTGTCGCCGATTTATCACATTTAACTCCAAAAATATAAATAATTGCTACCAATCACATTTATACTCCCCATTAGAGTTTAATTTGCTATGAAGGATTGATATTCGCCAACAACTTGTCAGTGCATATTGTTTGAATGTTAAAAAACACAATGATCAAGTAACCACAAATCGTTATGTTCTTTCCAAAATTATGAATTGTATTCTATTTTCTGGCGTATTTGAGCTTTCACTTTGAGGACATGATGAACGCCATGATTCATTAAATATTGGGAGACTTATAAGGATTGTAATTTAATACTTAGTTAGTATGATACTAATAATCAGCTATACTATTAACTATTTGAAATCAATTGATTAATCATTTCATATTCTGATATTACATTGCATTTAATAAGAATTCTGTAGTGATTAATTTATTGTAACGATATTTATATTTCCTTATTATCCCACTTTAATATAAATATATTCCATATTTGAAGTCATTCCTTAATAAATTATAGGAGTATATAAAACTATATGAAAATTAGGTACAAGTCATTTCATATGAAATTTTGTCTTCTATATGCTTGCATCGATTCTGAGCTAGCAAACCTTTCCAGACGTATATGTGGATTCACACCTTCAAAAGTATTGTTAGTCTCATCATTTGTATATCATACAAGGGATAATTACATACTTTCCTGAAGATTGAGCATATCTGAACTAAAGTACAGAATTGTTTCTCTGTCACCCCAGAGAGGTAACATGGTTATCTTGTTTGTAGAGATCTAATCTCATTAATTGATGAAGTAAAGAATCTTTTGAAGCTTAAACTTTAACAAATGGTCCCTTTGTATATTTTTTAGATATCGTGCCTGTGAGCTGTATTGGAGCATAGTATTTATATATAATTGATGTTACATTTCATAAAAATATATTTCATATCTGAGTACATTACTTTAATACAGTTTGAGTGCATGAAATCATATACAGTTGTATGCAAAAGTTTAGGCACCTCTGACAATTTCCATGATTTTCAGTTATAAATAATTGGCTGTTTGGATCAGTAATTTCATTTTGATCTATCAAATAAATGAAGGACACAGTAAAATTCAGTAGTGAAATTAGGTTTATTGGATTAACAGAAAATGTGCAATATGCATCAAAACAAAATTAGACAGGTGCATACATTTGTGCACCCTTGTTATTTTGTTGATTTAAATACCTGTAACTACCTAGCACTGATTAATTGGAAGACAAAATTGGTTTGGTGAGCCCATTAAGCCTTAAACTTCATAGACAGGTGTATCCAATCATGAGAAAAGGTTTTAAGGTGGCCAATTGCAATTTGTTCTCTATGACTCTCCTCTGAAGAGTGGCAACATGGGGGCCACAAAACAACTCTCAAATGACCTAAAAACAAAGATTGTTCAACATCATGGTTTAGAGGAAGGCTACAAAAAGCTATTGCATATATTTAAGATGTCAGTGTCCACTGTGAGGAACATAGTCAGCATGGTGAGGATATGGAAGACCACAGACACAGTTCTTGTTAAGGCCAGAAGTGGCAGGGCAAGTAAAATATCAGAGAGGGCAAGAGGCAAAGGCAAAGGATGGTGAGAACGGTCAAAAATAGCCCACAGACCACCTCCAAAGACCTGTACTACTGGTAATATTGTTGAGGGTCTCATGGATTCCACTCAATATCAGCACATACTTGAGAATAATGTTGAGGAATCAGTCACAAACTTCAGTTGAAGTTACCGTGACTTTCACAAAGGGGTGTGGCTTTTAAAAATGGGTGTGGCTTGTTAAAAGGGGCGTGGATTTAAAAAGGGGCATGTTTTTTCAAAGGGGCGTGGCTTTCTAATAGGGGCAGGGTCCTGTGCACCCCCATCCTAAAAATTCACCAGCCGCCACTGGCTATGTCTGATCTCCCTAACGTCACCCCTATACCTTGTCACACTCCTCTCTCCATGCTATGTCTGATCTCCCTAACGTAACCCCTATACCTTGTCACACTCTTCTCTCTATGCTATGTCTGATCTCCCTAACATCACCCCTATACCCTGCATACTCCTCTCTTTATGCTATGTCTGATCTCCCTAACGTCACCCCTATACCTTGTCACACTCTGCTCTCTATGCTATGTCTGATCTCCCTAACTTCACCCCTATACCCTGTCACACTCCTCTCTCTATGCTATGTCTGATCTCCCTAACGTCACCCCTATATCTTGTCACACTACTCTTTCAATGTTACGTCTGATCGCCCTAACGTCACCCCTATACCCGTCACACTCCTCTCTCCATGTAATGTCTGATCTCCCTAATGTCACCTCTATACCTTGTCTCACTCCTCTCTCCATGCTATGTCTGATCTCCCTAACGTCACCCCTATACCTTGTCACACTCCTCTCTCCATGCTATTTCTGATCTCCCTAACGTCACCCTTATACCTTGTCACACTCCTCTCTCCATGCTATTTCTGATCTCCCTAACGTCACCCTTATACCTTGTCACAGTCCTCTCTCCATGCTATGTCGGATCTCCCTGTCACCTCTATAACTTGCCACACTCCTCTCTCCATGCTACGTCTGATCTCCCTAACGTCACCCCTATACCTTGTCACACTCCTCTCTCCATGCTATGTCTGATCTCCCTAACGTCACCCCTATACCTTGTCACACTCCTCTCTCCATGCTATGTCTGATCTCCCTAAGGTCACCTCTATACCTTGTCACACTCCACTCTCCATGCTATGTCTGATCTCCCGAAGGTCATCCCTATACCTTGTCACACTCTGCTCTATATGCTATGTCTGATCTCCCTAACGTCACCCCTATACCTTGTCACACTCCTCTCTCCATGCTATTTCTGATCTCCCCAACGTCACCCCTATACCCTGTCACACTCCTCTCTCTATGCTATGTCTGATCTCCCTAACGTCACCCCTATACCTTGTCACACTCCTCTCTCCATGCTATTTCTGATCTCCCTAACGTCACCCCTATACCCTGTCACACTCCTCTCTCTATGCTATGTCTGATCTCCCTAACGTCACCCCTATACCCTGTCACACTCCTCTCTCCATGCTATGTCTGATCTCCCTAACGTCACCCTTATACCTTGTCACACTCCTCTCTCTATGCTATGTCTGATCTCCCTAACGTCACCCTTATACCTTGTCACACTCCTCTCTCTATGCTATGTCTGATCTCCCTAACGTCACCCCTATACCCTGTCACACTCCTCTCTCCATGCTATGTCTGATCTCCCTAATGTCACCTCTATACCTTGTCACACTCCTCTCTCCATGCTATGTCTGATCTCCCTAATATCACCTCTATACCTTGTCTCACTCCTCTCTCCATGCTATTTCTGATCTCCCTAACGTCACCCCTATACACTGTCACACTCCTCTCTCCATGCTATGTCTGATCTCCCTAATGTCACCTCTATACCTTGTCACACTCCTCTCTCCATGGTATGTCTGATCTCCCTAACGTCACCCCTATACCTTGTCACACTCTTCTCTCTATGCTATGTCTGATCTCCCTAACATCACCCTTATACCTTGTCACACTCCTCTCTCCATGCTATGTCTGATCTCGCTAAGGTCACCTCTATACCTTGTCAGACTCCTCTTTCTATGCTGTGTCTGATCTCGCTAATGTCACCTCTATAACTTGTCTCACTCCTCTCTCCATGCTATTTCTGATCTCCCTAATGCCACCCCTATACCTTGTCACACTCCTCTCTCTATGCTATGTCTGATCTCCCTAACGTCACCCCTATACCTTGTCACACTCCTCTCTCCATGCTATGTCTGATCTCCCTAAGGTCACCTCTATACCTTGTCATACTCCACTCTCCATGCTATGTCTGATCTCCCGAAGGTCATCCCTATACCTTGTCACACTCTGCTCTATATGCTATGTCTGATCTCCCTAACGTCACCCCTATACCTTGTCACACTCCTCTCTCCATGCTATTTCTGATCTCCCCAACGTCACCCCTATACCCTGTCACACTCCTCTCTCTATGCTATGTCTGATCTCCCTAACGTCACCCCTATACCTTGTCACACTCCTCTCTCCATGCTATTTCTGATCTCCCTAACGTCACCCCTATACCCTGTCACACTCCTCTCTCTATGCTATGTCTGATCTCCCTAACGTCACCCCTATACCCTGTCACACTCCTCTCTCCATGCTATGTCTGATCTCCCTAACGTCACCCTTATACCTTGTCACACTCCTCTCTCTATGCTATGTCTGATCTCCCTAACGTCACCCTTATACCTTGTCACACTCCTCTCTCTATGCTATGTCTGATCTCCCTAACGTCACCCCTATACCCTGTCACACTCCTCTCTCCATGCTATGTCTGATCTCCCTAATGTCACCTCTATACCTTGTCACACTCCTCTCTCCATGCTATGTCTGATCTCCCTAATGTCACCTCTATACCTTGTCTCACTCCTCTCTCCATGGTATGTCTGATCTCCCTAACGTCACCCCTATACCTTGTCACACTCTTCTCTCTATGCTATGTCTGATCTCCCTAACATCACCCTTATACCTTGTCACACTCCTCTCTCCATGCTATGTCTGATCTCGCTAAGGTCACCTCTATACCTTGTCAGACTCCTCTTTCTATGCTGTGTCTGATCTCGCTAATGTCACCTCTAACTTGTCTCACTCCTCTCTCCATGCTATTTCTGATCTCCCTAATGCCACCCCTATACCTTGTCACACTCCTCTCTCTATGCTATGTCTGATCTCCCTAACGTCACCCCTATACCTTGTCACACTCCTCTCTCCATGCTATGTCTGATCTCCCTAATGTCACCTCTATACCTTGTCACACTCCTCTCTCCATGCTATGTCTGATCTCCCTAACGTCACCCCTATAACTTGTCACACTCCTCTCTCCATGCTATGTCTGATCTCCCTAATGTCACC
Organism: Bombina bombina; assembly: GCF_027579735.1. Classification (NCBI taxonomy): domain Eukaryota; kingdom Metazoa; phylum Chordata; class Amphibia; order Anura; family Bombinatoridae; genus Bombina; species Bombina bombina. The sequence goes on from NC_069509.1 coordinate 1,177,547, forward strand.
CCTATACCTTGTCACACTCCTCTCTCCATGCTATGTCTGATCTCCCTAATGTCACCCCTATACCTTGTCACACTCCTCTCTCCATGCTATGTCTGATCTCCCTAACGTCACCCTTATACCTTGTCACACTCCTCTCTCCATGCTATGTCTGATCTCCCTAATGTCACCCCTATACCTTGTCACACTCCTCTCTCCATGCTATGTCTGATCTCCATAATTTCACCCCTATACCTTGTCACACTCCTCTCTCTATGCTATGTCTGATCTCCCTAACGTCACCCCTATAACTTGTCACACTCCTCTCTCCATGCTATGTCTGATCTCCCTAATGTCACCCCTATACCTTGTCACACTCCTCTCTCCATGCTATGTCTGATCTCCCTAATGTCACCCCTATACCTTGTCACACTCCTCTCTCCATGCTATGTCTGATCTTCCTAACGCCACCCCATACCTTGTCACACTCCTCTCTCCATGCTATGTCTGATCTCCCTAACTTCACTACTATACCTTTTCACACTCCTCTCTCCATGCTATGTCTGATCTCCCTAACGTCACCCTTATACCTTGTCACACTCCTCTCTCCATGCTATGTCTGATCTCCCTAATGTCACCCCTATACCCTGTCACACTCCTCTCTCCATGCTATGTCTGATCTCCCTAACGTCACCCTTATACCTTGTCACACTCCTCTCTCCATGCTATGTCTGATCTCCCTAACGTCACCCTTATACCTTGTCACACTCCTCTCTCCATGCTATGTCTGATCTCCCTAACGTCACCCTTATACCTTGTCACGCTCCTCTCTCCATGCCATTTCTGATCTCCCTAACGTCACCCCTATACCCTGTCACACTCCTCTCTCCATGCTATGTCTGATCTCCCTAATGTCACCCCTATACCTTGTCACACTCCTCTCTCCATGCTATGTCTGATCTTCCTAACGTCACCCTTATACCTTGTCACACTCCTCTCTCCATGCTATTTCTGATCTCCCTAACGTCACCCCTATACCCTGTCACACTCCTCTCTCCATGCTATGTCTGATCTCCCTAATGTCACCCCTATACCTTGTCACACTCCTCTCTCCATGCTATGTCTGATCTCCCTAATGTCACCCCTATACCTTGTCACACTCCTCTCTCCATGCTATGTCTGATCTCCCTAACGTCACCCTTATACCTTGTCACACTCCTCTCTCCATGCTATTTCTGATCTCCCTAACGTCACCCCTATACCCTGTCACACTCCTCTCTCCATGCTATGTCTGATCTCCCTAATGTCACCCCTATACCTTGTCACACTCCTCTCTCCATGCTATGTCTGATCTCCCTAATGTCACCCCTATACCTTGTCACACTCCTCTCTCCATGCTATGTCTGATCTCCCTAATGTCACCCCTATACCTTGTCACACTCCTCTCTCCATGCTATTTCTGATCTCCCTAACGTCACCCCTATACCCTGTCACACTCCTCTCTCCATGCTATGTCTGATCTCCCTAATGTCACCCCTATACCTTGTCACACTCCTCTCTCCATGCTATGTCTGATCTCCCTAATGTCACCCCTATACCTTGTCACACTCCTCTCTCCATGCTATGTCTTATCTCCCTAATGTCACCCCTATACCTTGTCACACTCCTCTCTCCATGCTATGTCTGATCTCCCTAATGCCACCCCTATACCTTGTCACACTCCTCTCTCCATGCTATGTCTGATCTCCCTAACGTCACCCCTATACCTTGTCACACTCCTCTCTCCATGCTATGTCTGATCTCCCTAATGTCACCCCTATACCTTGTCACACTCCTCTCTCCATGCTATGTCTGACCTCCCTAATGTCACCCCTATACCTTGTCACACTCCTCTCTCCATGCTATGTCTGATCTCCCTAATGTCACCCCTATACCTTGTCACACTCCTCTCTCCATGCTATGTCTGACCTCCCTAATGTCACCCCTATACCTTGTCACACTCCTCTCTCCATGCTATGTCTGATCTCCCTAATGTCACCCCTATACCTTGTCACACTCCTCTCTCCATGCTATGTCTGACCTCCCTAATGTCACCCCTATACCTTGTCACACTCCTCTCTCCATGCTATGTCTTATCTCCCTAATGTCACCCCTATACCTTGTCACACTCCTCTCTCCATGCTATGTCTGATCTCCCTAACGTCACCCTTATACCTTGTCACACTCCTCTCTCCATGCTATGTCTGATCTCCCTAACGTCACCCTTATACCTTGTCACACTCCTCTCTCCATGCTATGTCTGATCTCCCTAACGTCACCCCTATACCTTGTCACACTCCTCTCTCCATGCTATGTCTGATCTCCCTAATGTCACCCCTATACCCTATCACACTCCTCTCTCCATGCTATGTCTGATCTCCCTAACGTCACCCTTATACCTTGTCACACTCCTCTCTCCATGCTATGTCTGATCTCCCTAACGTCACCCCTATACCTTGTCACACTCCTCTCTCCATGCTATGTCTGATCTCCCTAACGTCACCCCTATACCCTGTCACACTCCTCTCTCCATGCTATGTCTGATCTCCCTAATGTCACCCCTATACCTTGTCACACTCCTCTCTCCATGCTATGTCTGATCTCCCTAATGTCACCCCTATACCTTGTCACACTCCTCTCTCCATGCTATGTCTGATCTCCCTAACGTCACCCCTATACCTGTCACACTCCTCTCTCCATGCTATGTCTGATCTCCCTAATGTCACCCCTATACCTTGTCACACTCCTCTCTCCATGCTATGTCTGATCTCCCTAATGTCACCCCTATACCTTGTCACACTCCTCTCTCCATGCTATGTCTGATCTCCCTAATGTCACCCCTATACCCGTCACACTCCTCTCTCCATGTAATGTCTGATCTCCCTAATGTCACCTCTATACCTTGTCACACTCCTCTCTCCATGCTATGTCTGATCTCCCTAATGTCACCCTCTATACCTTGTCACACTCCTCTCTCCATGCTATGTCTGATCTCCCTAACTGTCACCCTTATACCTTGTCACACTCCTCTCTCCATGCTATGTCTGATCTCCCTAATGTCACCCTATACCTTGTCTCACTCCTCTCTCCATGCTATGTCTGATCTCCCTAACGTCACCCCTATACCTTGTCACACTCCTCTCTCCATGCTATGTCTGATCTCCCTAACGTCACCCCTTATACCTTGTCACACTCCTCTCTCCATGCTATGTCTGATCTCCCTAATGTCACCCCTATACCTTGTCACACTCCTCTCTCCATGCTATGTCTGATCTCCCTAACGTCACCCTATACCTTGTCACACTCCTCTCTCCATGCTATGTCTGATCTCCCTAATGTCACCCCTATACCTTGTCACACTCCTCTCTCCATGCTATGTCTGATCTCCCTAACGTCACCCCTATACCTTGTCACACTCCTCTCTCCATGCTATGTCTGATCTCCCTAACGTCACCCTTATACCTTGTCACACTCCTCTCTCCATGCTATGTCTGATCTCCCTAATGTCACCTCTATACCTTGTCACACTCCTCTCTCCATGCTATGTCTGATCTCCCTAATGTCACCCCTATACCTTGTCACACTCCTCTCTCCATGCTATGTCTGATCTCCCTAACGTCACCCCTTATACCTTGTCACACTCCTCTCTCCATGCTATGTCTGATCTCCCTAATGTCACCCTCTATACCTTGTCACACTCCTCTCTCCATGCTATGTCTGATCTCCCTAATGTCACCCTATACCTTGTCACACTCCTCTCTCCATGCTATGTCTGATCTCCCTAACGTCACCCCTATACCTTGTCACACTCCTCTCTCCATGCTATGTCTGATCTCCCTAACGTCACCCCTATACCTTGTCACACTCCTCTCTCCATGCTATGTCTGATCTCCCTAACGTCACCCTTATACCTTGTCACACTCCTCTCTCCATGCTATGTCTGATCTCCCTAAAGTCACCCCTATACCTTGTCACACTCCTCTCTCATGCTATGTCTGATCTCCCTAACGTCACCCTTATACCTTGTCACACTCCTCTCTCCATGCTATGTCTGATCTCCCTAATGTCACCCTTATACCTTGTCACACTCCTCTCTCCATGCTATGTCTGATCTCCCTAATGTCACCCTTATACCTTGTCACACTCCTCTCTCCATGCTATGTCTGATCTCCCTAAAGTCACCCCTATACCTTGTCACACTCCTCTCTCCATGCTATGTCTGATCTCCCTAACGTCACCCCTATACCTTGTCACACTCCTCTCTCCATGCTATGTCTGATCTCCCTAACGTCACCCTTATACCTTGTCACACTCCTCTCTCCATGCTATGTCTGATCTCCCTAATGTCACCCTTATACCTTGTCACACTCCTCTCTCCATGCTATGTCTGATCTCCCTAATGTCACCCCTATACCTTGTCACACTCCTCTCTCCATGCTATGTCTGATCTCCCTAAAGTCACCCCTATACCTTGTCACACTCCTCTCTCCATGCTATGTCTGATCTCCCTAATGTCACCCTTATACCTTGTCACACTCCTCTCTCCATGCTATGTCTGATCTCCCTAATGTCACCTCTATACCTTGTCACACTCCTCTCTCCATGCTATGTCTGATCTCCCTAATGTCACCCCTATACCTTGTCACACTCCTCTCTCCATGCTATGTCTGATCTCCCTAATGTCACCCTTATACCTTGTCACACTCCTCTCTCCATGCTATGTCTGATCTCCCTAATGTCACCTCTATACCTTGTCACACTCCTCTCTCCATGCTATGTCTGATCTCCCTAATGTCACCCTTATACCTTGTCACACTCCTCTCTCCATGCTATGTCTGATCTCCCTAATGTCACCCTTATACCTTGTCACACTCCTCTCTCCATGCTATGTCTGATCTCCCTAATGTCACCCTTATACCTTGTCACACTCCTCTCTCCATGCTATGTCTGATCTCCCTAACGTCACCCCTTATACCTTGTCACACTCCTCTCTCCATGCTATGTCTGATCTCCCTAACGTCACCCTTATACCTTGTCACACTCCTCTCTCCATGCTATGTCTGATCTCCCTAACGTCACCCTTATACCTTGTCACACTCCTCTCTCCATGCTATGTCTGATCTCCCTAATGTCACCCCTATACCTTGTCACACTCCTCTCTCCATGCTATGTCTGATCTCCCTAATGTCACCCCTATACCTTGTCACACTCCTCTCTCCATGCTATGTCTGATCTCCCTAACGTCACCCTTATACCTTGTCACACTCCTCTCTCCATGCTATGTCTGATCTCCCTAACGTCACCTCTATACCTTGTCACACTCCTCTCTCCATGCTATGTCTGATCTCCCTAATGTCCACCCCTATACCTTGTCACACTCCTCTCTCCATGCTATGTCTGATCTCCCTAACGTCACCCCTATACCTTGTCACACTCCTCTCTCCATGCTATGTCTGATCTCCCTAACGTCACCCTTATACCTTGTCACACTCCTCTCTCCATGCTATGTCTGATCTCCCTAACGTCACCCCTATACCTTGTCACACTCCTCTCTCCATGCTATGTCTGATCTCCCTAATGTCACCCCTATACCTTGTCACACTCCTCTCTCCATGCTATGTCTGATCTCCCTAATGTCACCCCTATACCTTGTCACACTCCTCTCTCCATGCTATGTCTGATCTCCCTAACGTCACCCCTATACCTTGTCACACTCCTCTCTCCATGCTATGTCTGATCTCCCTAACGTCACCCCTATACCTTGTCACACTCCTCTCTCCATGCTATGTCTGATCTCCCTAATGTCACCCCTATACCTTGTCACACTCCTCTCTCCTATGCTATGTCTGATCTCCCTAACGTCACCCCTATACCTTGTCACACTCCTCTCTCCATGCTATGTCTGATCTCCCTAATGTCACCCCTATACCTTGTCACACTCCTCTCTCCATGCTATGTCTGATCTCCCTAACGTCACCCCTAATACCTTGTCACACTCCTCTCTCCATGCTATGTCTGATCTCCCTAACGTCACCCCTTATACCCTTGTCACACTCCTCTCTCCATGCTATGTCTGATCTCCCTAACGTCACCCCTATACCTTGTCACACTCCTCTCTCCATGCTATGTCTGATCTCCCTAACGTCACCCCTATACCTTGTCACACTCCTCTCTCCATGCTATGTCTGATCTCCCTAATGTCACCCCTTATACCCTTGTCACACTCCCTCTCTCCATGCTATGTCTGATCTCCCTAACGTCACCCCTATACCCTGTCACACCTCCTCTCTCCATGCTATGTCTGATCTCCCTAATGTCACCCCTATACCTTGTCACACTCCTCTCTCCATGCTATGTCTGATCTCCCTAATGTCACCCCTATACCTTGTCACACTCCTCTCTCCATGCTATGTCTGATCTCCCTAATGTCACCCCTATACCTTGTCACACTCCTCTCTCCATGCTATGTCTGATCTCCCTAATGTCACCCCTATACCTTGTCACACTCCTCTCTCCATGCTATGTCTGATCTCCCTAACGTCACCCCTATACCTTGTCACACTCCTCTCTCCATGCTATGTCTGATCTCCCTAATGTCACCCCTATACCTTGTCACACTCCTCTCTCCATGCTATGTCTGATCTCCCTAATGTCACCCCTATACCTTGTCACACTCCTCTCTCCATGCTATGTCTGATCTCCCTAACGTCACCCCTATACCTTGTCACACTCCTCTCTCCATGCTATGTCTGATCTCCCTAATGTCACCCCTATACCTTGTCACACTCCTCTCTCCATGCTATGTCTGATCTCCCTAAAGTCACCCTTATACCTTGTCACACTCCTCTCTCCATGCTATGTCTGATCTCCCTAATGTCACCCTATACCCTTGTCACACTCCTCTCTCCATGCTATGTCTGATCTCCCTAATGTCACCCCTATACCTTGTCACACTCCTCTCTCCATGCTATGTCTGATCTCCCTAATGTCACCCCTATACCTTGTCACACTCCTCTCTCCATGCTATGTCTGATCTCCCTAATGTCACCCCTATACCTTGTCACACTCCTCTCTCCATGCTATGTCTGATCTCCCTAATGTCACCCCTTATACCTTGTCACACTCCTCTCTCCATGCTATGTCTGATCTCCCTAATGTCACCCCTATACCTTGTCACACTCCTCTCTCCATGCTATGTCTGATCTCCCTAATGTCACCCCTATACCTTGTCACACTCCTCTCTCCATGCTATGTCTGATCTCCCTAACTGTCACCCCTATACCTTGTCACACTCCTCTCTCCATGCTATGTCTGATCTCCCTAATGTCACCCCTATACCTTGTCACACTCCTCTCTCCATGCTATGTCTGATCTCCCTAACGTCACCCCTATACCTTGTCACACTCCTCTCTCCATGCTATGTCTGATCTCCCTAACGTCACCCCTATACCTTGTCACACTCCTCTCTCCATGCTATGTCTGATCTCCCTAACGTCACCCCTATACCTTGTCACACTCCTCTCTCCATGCTATGTCTGATCTCCCTAATGTCACCCTTATACCTTGTCACACTCCTCTCTCCATGCTATGTCTGATCTCCCTAATCGTCACCCTCTATACCTTGTCACACTCCTCTCTCCATGCTATGTCTGATCTCCCTAACGTCACCCCTATACCTTGTCACACTCCTCTCTCCATGCTATGTCTGATCTCCCTAACGTCACCCCTATACCTTGTCACACTCCTCTCTCCATGCTATGTCTGATCTCCCTAATGTCACCCCTATACCTTGTCACACTCCTCTCTCCATGCTATGTCTGATCTCCCTAATGTCACCCCTATACCTTGTCACACTCCTCTCTCCATGCTATGTCTGATCTCCCTAACGTCACCCCTATACCTTGTCACACTCCTCTCTCCATGCTATGTCTGATCTCCCTAACGCCACCCCTATACCTTGTCACACTCCTCTCTCCATGCTATGTCTGATCTCCCTAACGTCACCCCTATACCTTGTCACACTCCTCTCTCCATGCTATGTCTGATCTCCCTAACGTCACCCCTATACCTTGTCACACTCCTCTCTCCATGCTATGTCTGATCTCCCTAATGTCACCCTTATACCTTGTCACACTCCTCTCTCCATGCTATGTCTGATCTCCCTAACGTCACCACTATACCTTGTCACACTCCTCTCTCCATGCTATGTCTGATCTCCCTAATGTCACCCTTATACCTTGTCACACTCCTCTCTCTATGCTATGTCTGATCTCCCTAACGTCACCCCTATACCTTGTCACACTCCTCTCTCCATGCTATGTCTGATCTCCCTAACGTCACCCTTATACCTTGTCACACTCCTCTCTCCATGCTATGTCTGATCTCCCTAACGTCACCCTTATACCTTGTCACACTCCTCTCTCCATGCTATGTCTGATCTCCCTAACGTCACCCTTATACCTTGTCACACTCCTCTCTCCATGCTATGTCTGATCTCCCTAATGTCACCCTTATACCTTGTCACACTCCTCTCTCCATGCTATGTCTGATCTCCCTAAAGTCACCCTTATACCTTGTCACACTCCTCTCTCCATGCTATGTCTGATCTCCCTAACGTCACCCTTATACCTTGTCACACTCCTCTCTCCATGCTATGTCTGATCTCCCTAATGTCACCCTATACCTTGTCACACTCCTCTCTCCATGCTATGTCTGATCTCCCTAACGTCACCCCTTATACCTTGTCACACTCCTCTCTCCATGCTATGTCTGATCTCCCTAACGTCCACCCCTTATACCTTGTCACACTCCTCTCTCCATGCTATGTCTGATCTCCCTAACGTCACCCTTATACCTTGTCACACTCCTCTCTCTATGCTATGTCTGATCTCCCTAATGTCACCCCTTATACCTTGTCACACTCCTCTCTCCATGCTATGTCTGATCTCCCTAACGTCACCCTTATACCTTGTCACACTCCTCTCTCCATGCTATGTCTGATCTCCCTAATGTCACCCTTATACCTTGTCACACTCCTCTCTCCATGCTATGTCTGATCTCCCTAACGTCACCCTTATACCTTGTCACACTCCTCTCTCCATGCTATGTCTGATCTCCCTAACGTCACCCTTATACCTTGTCACACTCCTCTCTCCATGCTATGTCTGATCTCCCTAACGTCACCCTTATACCTTGTCACACTCCTCTCTCCATGCTATGTCTGATCTCCCTAATGTCACCCTTATACCTTGTCACACTCCTCTCTCCATGCTATGTCTGATCTCCCTAATGTCACCCTTATACCTTGTCACACTCCTCTCTCCATGCTATGTCTGATCTCCCTAAAGTCACCCTTATACCTTGTCACACTCCTCTCTCCATGCTATGTCTGATCTCCCTAACGTCACCCTTATACCTTGTCACACTCCTCTCTCCATGCTATGTCTGATCTCCCTAATGTCACCCTTATACCTTGTCACACTCCTCTCTCCATGCTATGTCTGATCTCCCTAACGTCACCCTTATACCTTGTCACACTCCTCTCTCCATGCTATGTCTGATCTCCCTAACGTCACCCTTATACCTTGTCACACTCCTCTCTCCATGCTATGTCTGATCTCCCTAACGTCACCCTTATACCTTGTCACACTCCTCTCTCCATGCTATGTCTGATCTCCCTAATGTCACCCTTATACCTTGTCACACTCCTCTCTCCATGCTATGTCTGATCTCCCTAATGTCACCCTTATACCTTGTCACACTCCTCTCTCCATGCTATGTCTGATCTCCCTAATGTCACCCTTATACCTTGTCACACTCCTCTCTCCATGCTATGTCTGATCTCCCTAACGTCACCCTTATACCTTGTCACACTCCTCTCTCCATGCTATGTCTGATCTCCCTAATGTCACCCTTATACCTTGTCACACTCCTCTCTCCATGCTATGTCTGATCTCCCTAACGTCACCCTTATACCTTGTCACACTCCTCTCTCCATGCTATGTCTGATCTCCCTAATGTCACCCTTATACCTTGTCACACTCCTCTCTCCATGCTATGTCTGATCTCCCTAATGTCACCCTTATACCTTGTCACACTCCTCTCTCCATGCTATGTCTGATCTCCCTAACGTCACCCTTATACCTTGTCACACTCCTCTCTCCATGCTATGTCTGATCTCCCTAATGTCACCTCTATACCTTGTCACACTCCTCTCTCTATGCTATGTCTGATCTCCCTAATGTCACCCCTATACCTTGTCACACTCCTCTCTCCATGCTATTTCTGATCTCCCTAATGTCACCCCTATACCTTGTCACACTCCTCTCTCCATGCTATGTCTGATCTCCCTAACGTCACCCCTATACCCTGTCACACTCCTCTCTCCATGCTATGTCTAATCTCCCTAATGTCACCCCTATACCTTGTCACACTCCTCTCTCCATGCTATGTCTGATCTCCCTAATGTCACCCCTATACCTTGTCACACTCCTCTCTCCATGCTATGTCTGATCTCCCTAATGTCACCCCTATACCTTGTCACACTCCTCTCTCCATGCTATGTCTGATCTCCCTAATGTCACCTCTATACCTTGTCACACTCCTCTCTCCATGCTATGTCTGATTTCCCTAACGTCACCCCTATACCTTGTCACACTCCTCTCTCCATGCTATGTCTGATCTCCCTAATGTCACCCCTATACCTTGTCACACTCCTCTCTCCATGCTATGTCTGATCTCCCTAATGTCACCTCTATACCTTGTCACACTCCTCTCTCCATGCTATGTCTGATCTTCCTAATGTCACCTCTATACCTTGTCACACTCCTCTCTCCATGCTATGTCTGATCTCCCTAATGTCACCCCTATACCTTGTCACACTCCTCTCTCCATGCTATGTCTGATCTCCCTAATGTCACCTCTATACCTTGTCACACTCCTCTCTCCATGCTATGTCTGATCTTCCTAATGTCACCTCTATACCCTGTCACACTCCTCTCTCCATGCTATGTCTGATCTCCCTAATGTCACCCTTATACCTTGTCACACTCCTCTCTCTATGCTATGTCTGATCTCCCTAACGTCACCCTTATACCTTGTCACACTCCTCTCTCTATGCTATGTCTGATCTCCCTAACGTCACCCTTATACCCTGTCACACTCCTCTCTCCATGCTATGTCTGATCTCCCTAATGTCACCCCGATACCTTGTCACACTCCTCTCTCCATGCTATGTCTGATCTCCCTAACGTCACCCCTATACCTTGTCACACTCCTTTCTCCATGCTATGTCTGATCTCCCCAACGTCACCCTTATACCTTGTCACACTCCTCTCTCCATGCTATGTCTGATCTCCCTAATGTCACCTCTATACCTTGTCACACTCCTCTCTCCATGCTATGTCTGATCTCCCTAACGTCACCCCTATACCTTGTCACACTCCTCTCTCCATGCTATGTCTGATCTCCCTAACGTCACCCTTATACCTTGTCACACTCCTCTCTCCATGCTATGTCTGATCTCCCTAATATCACCTCTATACCTTGTCACACTCCTCTCTCTATGCTATGTCTGATCTCCCTAATGTCACCCCTATACCTTCTCACACTCCTCTCTCCATGCTATGTCTGATCTCCCTAACGTCACCCTTATACCTTGTCACACTCCTCTCTCCATGCTATGTCTGATCTCCCTAATGTCACCCTTATACCTTGTCACACTCCTCTCTCCATGCTATGTCTGATCTCCCTAATGTCACCCTTATACCTTGTTACAGAAGCATTAGTTATTTTGTTGTGAAGAGCTTATTTCCCAGCAGCAATGCCTGAACCAGCAAGCCAGCGCCTAAGAAGGGCTCCAAGAAAACCGTAACAAGTATCATTTCATAAAGAGTTAACTCTTTTTTTTCAGCTTTTAGAAACTATTGCCTAAATACACATTTTTGCTGGCCTCAGCTCTAAGTTTAGGGATAACCAATCCCATTGTCTAATCACCTCTGGAGCCAGACTGCTAATTGATAAGATGAACTTGTAAACTTGTTATCTTAAGTACTGTAATCCTATTGTGGCCTGTCAAAGGACAGTGCTCTCTATCTAAATGTGTGATGGGGGATTTTGTGCTTCCCCCCCCTCTCCCCCTGGGAGTGCCCTGTGTGCATGTAACCTTAATAAAAAGCAGGCTGGGCATCCCAGTGCAGAGTTCTTGTTTGACCCTCAATCGCAGCGTTGACTCGTTTTTGTGGGCAGAAGGGTATCCTAGCTGTACTACAGCTAAGGGAGATTATTCTATATTTGCGGACTCATATAGAATACTATGGAAAGCAGCTTCTCCCCTCTTTAGCAATAGGGATCCAGGCTACTAAGCGGTCCATCTCTCAGCGAGACTAAGGGTAACCGTAACATTTGGTGGCAGCGGTGGGATTTTCCTGGATTTCCTAGGAGAGGTACAGAACGGATGGAGAGCGCTTACGAAAAATTGAAGCGTACAACCCTAAAGGATTTACTTGAAAGCAGAGGGGGGTACGCCAGCAACCGGCCGAGGAGAGAGCTGATCGCAGAATTGAACGAACTGGATCAGAGCTTCACAATGGCGGAAACACCGACCACGATTAGTGACGAAAAAACCAGGATTGTTCGGGAAAGGCTCTCATTATACGGGCCGAACCCCTCCATGGAATTGGTACAGCAGTTGATGGCGGAGGCGGACGAGGATATACGAGAGACTCGAGCCCACAAACTCAACCTAGCGAACGCACACCGCAATGCTGTAGCCCCGCAGGTAATCATCCCTGTCGAAAATGCTGGGAGGCCCAAGATACCCTATACGGCATTTCGACCCTTTCTAGAGAGCGAGACAGGGATTGATGAATATTTGGCGGACTTCGAAAGGCAATGTGCCCTGCACCAGATTCCCAACAGAGAGTGGCCCACGATATTGTCTGGGAAACTATCCGGGCGAGCCCTGGAAGCCTTTCATACTCTGGGTGCTAAGGAAGTGACACAGTATGAGCTAGTTAAGGAGACACTGTTGCGACGGTACGCTGTAACTCCGGACACGTATCGCCGACAGTTTCGGGGCACGGAAAAGAAGCCTAACGATACCCATATGGAATGGGCGCACCGAATGCGGAGAGCGGCAAATCACTGGCTGAGCGGAAGTAAAGCGGTGACTGGGGAGGAAATTTTACAATTGTTTCTCTTAGAACATTTTTATAATGGCATGGAACAGCAAGGGAAGGAATGGCTGCGAGACAGGCGGCTTTCTACCTTAGAAGAAGCAGCCAAATTGGCCGATGAACATTATGACTCCCGTCTTCACGAACCCATGAACTACCGAGCTCCAGCACGGGTCGAACCCAGAGAGGTTTACCGTGCACCCCCTCGTGCTGAATTCCGAGCCCCGGTGCCCACAGGGCCCGTCCGACACTCAGGACCACCCAATAACAGCTCTGAGCGTCACAGACCGACTTGCCACCGATGCAAGCAACCAGGGCATTTCATGGCTAGCTGCCCCCTTAATACGCACCAGACACCCAGGAATTACAATTACCCCTCTGGGTCCTATCGTCCGGCCCGGGCCCTCTGTGTTAACCAAGAGGCCCCTATGGAGGGATATGTGGGGCCGCTTCACGAGGCAGACCCTGTATATGCTGCCTCAGATAACCGCCAGCACCATCGGCAGAGGGTATGGCTCGAGGGGCGATCTACCGAGGGATTGCGAGACACAGGGGCTACTATCACGCTGGTACAGAGTCATTTGGTGCCAGAGCACAAGCGATCCGGACAGACTGTGGCCGTTAGAGTGGCGGGGGGGGATGTGTACAAAATTCCAACAGCTAAAGTGCATCTTGATTGGGGAGCGGGAAAGGGGGCTGTGAACGTGGGCCTAATGGATAATTTACCTGCCGAAGTACTACTGGGCAACGATTTGGGCCCCATGACTTCTGCCTATGCTCCAGTATGCAACAACGAGGCGGACCCAGTGACTACACGGGCCCAAGCCCGGACGGAGCGAGAGCTCTCACCAGTGCGGGAGACACAGGTAAGACCTACCCCGACCTTGCCTGACAGGTTAGGCCCCATACCCTGGGACACCCCAGATGCTTTCGAGGCAGAGTCTAAGACTGACCCGACCTTACAAAAGTACCGGGAACGAGCAGAGACCGGAGGGGGCGGGGCAGATAACGAAACATTCTTATGGGAAAAAGGGAAACTATACCGCTGGACAGAGAAAAGGGGACAGCGTAGGCGACAGCTGGTAGTGCCCCACAAATACCGTCAAGAAATCCTCAAAATAGGCCACGACATCCCCTTAGCAGGCCACCTAGCTGTTACCCGTACCCTACACCGCATTACTCACACGTTCTTTTGGCCAGGGGTGCACGCTGACGTTAGAACTTACTGTAACACCTGCGATGTGTGTCAACGAGTAGGAAGGCGAGGCGATCACCCTAAAGCCCAGCTAGTAAATATGCCCATTGTAGAGGAACCCTTCAGCCGGGTTGCTATTGACCTAGTGGGACCACTGGCTACCCCTAGTCCCTCCGGTAAGCGCTACATTCTTACCGTAGTGGACTACGCTACCAGGTACCCAGAGGCTGTCGCCCTATCCAACATACAAGCGGATACGGTAGCGAATGCACTAGTACAGGTGTTCTCCCGGGTAGGATTTCCAAAAGAAATCCTATCCGACCGAGGCACCCAATTTACGGCTGAATTAACCCAACAACTCTGGCAGGTTTGCAAAATTAAGTCCCTCCTGAGCTCCCCATACCACCCCCAGACGAACGGGCTGTGTGAGAGGTTCAATGGGACCCTCAAGCAAATGCTCAAGACGTTCACTCAGGAATACCGAGACTGGGAACGCTTCCTGCCGCACCTCCTATTTGCTTATCGGGAGGTGCCCCAGGAAACGACAGGGTTCTCTCCCTTCGAGTTGCTCTACGGAAGAAAGGTACGGGGACCCCTAAACCTGATCCGGGAGCACTGGGAGGGAGAGATGGAGGCTGACGGTGTCCCCATTGTGCCATACGTGCTGGAACTCAGGGACCGAATGGAGCAATTAGCCAAATCCGTGCGGGCTAATCTCCAGTTGGCCCAGAGAAGACAGAAAGTATGGTACGATCGGGGGGCCCGAAAGAGAATCTTCACCATAGGACAAAAGGTGTTATTACTTAAGCCGGTGAAGACAGACAAATTGCAGGCGTCCTGGCAGGGTCCCTACCAGATCGTAGAGAAAAGGGGAGACACCACTTATGTGATAGCTAGCTGCCATGACAACAATCTTAGAAAGACATTCCATGTAAACATGCTCAAGGAATATTTTGAGCGACCAGAGAACGTGACGGCCGTATGTTGTTCCCCTCAGGAAGACCCCGACAGTTTACCCATTCCAGACCTATTAGAAAAGAGTCTCCCCACAGGTATAGTGGCGCAGGTTCAGATAGGGGACCGACTTAGCCCCACTGAAAGGGAGCAGCTCAACCAACTCCTCCAGTCCAAACACCTCACCTTCTCCCCGAAGCCAGGGTACACTACTTTAACCACCCACCAGGTAGATACTCCGGGACAAGCTCCCTTGCGCCAGGCTCCGTACCGCATCCCCGAAGCAGTTAGGACAGGAATGAAGAAGGAGATCGATGAGATGCTCCAGCTCAGGGTAATTGAGCCCTCCGATAGTCCATGGGCCTCCCCAGTTGTCTTGGTGCCCAAGAAAGATGGGACCACCCGGTTCTGTGTAGACTATCGGAGGCTCAATGAAAATACCGTGACGGACGCTTACCCTATGCCCAGGGTAGACGAGCTACTCGATCGTATAGCCAGGGGAAATTACCTGACCACTATTGACCTCTGCAAAGGTTACTGGCAGATTCCCCTGGCCCCGGAGGCTATCCCCAAGTCGGCATTCGTCACCCCATTCGGCTTATATCAGTTTAGGGTAATGCCGTTTGGGATGAAGAATGCCCCAGCTACATTCCAGCGCTTGGTGGATAGGCTCCTGGATGGCTTCCAGAGTTTTGCTTGCGCCTACCTGGACGACATAGCGATCCACAGTGAGTCCTGGGAGGACCACTTAGCTCATGTGGGAATGGTTCTGGATCAGATCCGGGCTGCTGGCCTGACTCTGAAGCCAGAAAAATGGCTTTGGTGTGGGCATTAAAGAAATTGACTCCCTATTTATATGGTCAGGAGTTCACTCTGGTCACCGACCATAACCCGTTGGTGTGGCTGAACCGGGTCTCTGGAGATAACGGCAGGCTATTACGTTGGAGCTTATCGTTGCAAACCTTCAATTTCACCATTACTTACAGACCTGGGAAACAGAATGGCAACGCCGACGGGTTGTCCAGACAAACAGACCTCAGCCCCGCATAACCAGCGGTCTGGACAGCCTTAGTCTGCCCCGAAAAGGGGTCAGACCGTGTCTGCCAGAGTGTTCCACAGAAAGGGAGCACTGTTACAGAAGCATTAGTTATTTTGTTGTGAAGAGCTTATTTCCCAGCAGCAATGCCTGAACCAGCAAGCCAGCGCCTAAGAAGGGCTCCAAGAAAACCGTAACAAGTATCATTTCATAAAGAGTTAACTCTTTTTTTTCAGCTTTTAGAAACTATTGCCTAAATACACATTTTTGCTGGCCTCAGCTCTAAGTTTAGGGATAACCAATCCCATTGTCTAATCACCTCTGGAGCCAGACTGCTAATTGATAAGATGAACTTGTAAACTTGTTATCTTAAGTACTGTAATCCTATTGTGGCCTGTCAAAGGACAGTGCTCTCTATCTAAATGTGTGATGGGGGATTTTGTGCTTCCCCCCCCTCTCCCCCTGGGAGTGCCCTGTGTGCATGTAACCTTAATAAAAAGCAGGCTGGGCATCCCAGTGCAGAGTTCTTGTTTGACCCTCAATCGCAGCGTTGACTCGTTTTTGTGGGCAGAAGGGTATCCTAGCTGTACTACAGCTAAGGGAGATTATTCTATATTTGCGAGACTCATATAGAATACTATGGAAAGCAGCTTCTCCCCTCTTTAGCAATAGGGATCCAGGCTACTAAGCGGTCCATCTCTCAGCGAGACTAAGGGTAACCGTAACATACCTTGTCACACTCCTCTCTCTATGCTATGTCTGATCTCCCTAACGTCACCCTTATACCTTGTCACACTCCTCTCTCCATGCTATGTCTGATCTCCCTAATGTCACCCTTATACCTTGTCACACTCCTCTCTCCATGCTATGTCTGATCTCCCTAATGTCACCCTTATACCTTGTCACACTCCTCTCTCCATGCTATGTCTGATCTCCCTAATGTCACCCTTATACCTTGTCACACTCCTCTCTCCATGCTATGTCTGATCTCCCTAATGTCACCTCTATACCTTCTCACACTCCTCTCTCCATGCTATGTCTGATCTCCCTAATGTCACCTCTATACCTTGTCTCACTCCTCTCTCCATGCTATGTCTGATCTCCCTAACGTCACCCTTATACCTTGTCACACTCCTCTCTCCATGCTATGTCTGATCTCCCTAATGTCACCCCTATACCTTGTCACACTCCTCTCTCCATGCTATGTCTGATCTCCCTAACGTCACCCCTATACCTTGTCACACTCCTCTCTCCATGCTATGTCTGATCTCCCTAATGTCACCCCTATACCTTGTCACACTCCTCTCTCCATGCTATGTCTGATCTCCCTAACGTCACCCTTATACCTTGTCACACTCCTCTCTCCATGCTATGTCTGATCTCCCTAACGTCACCCTTATACCTTGTCACACTCCTCTCTCTATGCTATGTCTGATCTCCCTAATGTCACCCCTATACCTTGTCACACTCCTCTCTCCATGCTATGTCTGATCTCCCTAATGTGACCCTTATACCTTGTCACACTCCTCTCTCCATGCTATGTCTGATCTCCCTAACGTCACCCCTATACCTTGTCACACTCCTCTCTCCATGCTATGTCTGATCTCCCTAATGTCACCTCTATACCTTGTCACACTCCTCTCTCCATGCTATGTCTGATCTCCCTAACGTCACCCCTATACCTTGTCACACTCCTCTCTCCACACTATGTCTCCTCTTCTACATGTCACCCCTCTCCCCCACAAAATGCCTCTATGTCAGCCGCCTTTCTGTATGCTGTGCCCTATCTCCCCCACATCAAACACCCTCTCCCTGAGTTATGCCTGATCCGATCCAAGTCACAACACTCTGCCCACACTATGCCCAACATCACCCCTTCTTCCCATGTTATGCCTCGTCACCTCCACATCAACCCATATCTACTAGCTATGCCCCATGTCCCCCACACGATACCCCTCCCCCTCATGTAACTGCCCCCATGTCCCCCACACGATCCCCCTCCCCCTCATGTGACTGCCCCCATGTCCTCCACACGATCCCCCTCCCCCTCATTTAACTGCCCCCATGTCCCCCACACGATCCCCCTCCCCCTCATGTAACTGCCCCCATGTCCCCCACACGATCCCCCTCCCCCTCATTTAACTGCCCCCATGTCCCCCACACGATCCCTCTCCCCCTCATTTAACTGCCCCCATGTCCCCCACACGATCCCCCTCCCCCTCATGTAACTGCTTTCTCAGTATCAGTGCTTTTGCCCTCATTCTGTCCTCCTGTAGGTGAGGTTGTAAAGTTACTAATATGATTCTGCATTAAGCTCATGTTGTGTAAAAAGGGGGAGATTCAGAGGGAGAAGTATGGTTGGTTAAAGGGGGGTACAGTCAGACACTGTGTAAATGGGGGAGCCATGATTGAGATCACAAGGACATTCTGACTATAGACTCACAGCTGTAGTTTGTTCTAATGATAATTATTGCCCTTTTTCTCACACTGACTGACCAGGTTCACATAAGTCTGTCCTTGTACACAGCCTTTCTGCAATAAGCTCACTGGCTATGCCCAGCAACAATCGTCTCTCTGTACTGCTGCAGGGCGTCTCATTGCTTGTTGTCAGGAAACCAATCACATGCTCTGACATTAAAGAGACCTGCAATGACAAAGATAACAAGTTAAAAGGCAATATTTACCAAAATCAACATAAACGGAAGCAGAAAGACCGGCTGAGGGCAATTACATAAACAGCCCCAGGCAGACACCAGAATGTGATCACAAGGACACTTAAAAACCACTTGAGAACAAATAGGGAAGAATAGTGATGTATAATATACAGCAGTACGGTCATTATATTACAGCACTAAGTAACTAGAGAGAAATTACACATTTCAGTCATATGTAGAAAACACAGGGATCTATTAGGGAAGAATAGTGATGTATAATATGCAGCAGTACAGTCATTATATTACAGCACTAAGTAACTAGAGAGAAATTACACATTTCAGTCATATGTAGAAAACACACAGAACTATTAGAGAAGAATAGTGATGTATAATATACAGCAGTAGGGTCATTATATTACAGCACTAAGTAACTAGAGAGAAATTACACATTTCAGTCATATGTAGAAAACACAGGGAACTATTAGTGAAGAATAGTGATGTATAATATGCAGCAGTACGGTCATTATATTACAGCACTAAGTAACTAGAGAGAAATTACACATTTCAGTCATATGTAGAAAACACAGAACTATTAGGGAAGAATAGTGATGTATAATATACAGCAGTACGGTCATTATATTACAGCACTAAGTAACTAGAGAGAAATTACACATTTCAGTCATATGTAGAAAACACAGAACTATTAGGGAAGAATAGTGATGTATAATATACAGCAGTACGGTCATTATATTACAGCACTAAGTAACTAGAGAGAAATTACACATTTCAGTCATATGTAGAAAACACAGAACTATTAGGTAAGAATAGTGATGTATAATATGCAGCAGTACGGTCATTATATTACAGCACTGTGTAACTAGAGAGAAATTACACATTTCAGTCATATGTAGAAAACACAGAACTATTAGGGAAGAATAGTGATGTATAATATACAGCAGTACGGTCATTATATTACAGCACTAAGTAACTAGAGAGAAATTACACATTTCAGTCATATGTAGAAAACACAGAACTATTAGGGAAGAATAGTGATGTATAATATGCAGCAGTACGGTCATTATATTACAGCACTAAGTAACTAGAGAGAAATTACACATTTCAGTCATATGTAGAAAACACAGGGAACTATTAGGGAAGAATAGTGATGTATAATATGCAGCAGTACGGTCATTATATTACAGCACTAAGTAACTAGAGAGAAATTACACATTTCAGTCATATGTAGAAAACACAGAACTATTAGGGAAGAATAGTGATGTATAATATACAGCAGTACGGTCATTATATTACAGCACTGTGTAACTAGAGAGAAATTACACATTTCAGTCATATGTAGAAAACACAGAACTATTAGGTAAGAATAGTGATGTATAATATGCAGCAGTACGGTCATTATATTACAGCACTAAGTAACTAGAGAGAAATTACACATTTCAGTCATATGTAGAAAACACAGAACTATTAGGTAAGAATAGTGATGTATAATATGCAGCAGTACGGTCATTATATTACAGCACTAAGTAACTAGAGAGAAATTACACATTTCAGTCATATGTAGAAAAC
Source organism: Bombina bombina (assembly GCF_027579735.1). Taxonomy (NCBI): domain Eukaryota; kingdom Metazoa; phylum Chordata; class Amphibia; order Anura; family Bombinatoridae; genus Bombina; species Bombina bombina. The sequence continues at coordinate 1,198,160 of NC_069509.1, forward strand.
ACAGAACTATTAGGGAAGAATAGTGATGTACAATATGCAGCAGTACGGTCATTATATTACAGCACTAAGTAACTAGAGATAAATTACACATTTCAGTCATATGTAGAAAACACACAGAACTATTAGAGAAGAATAGTGATGTATAATATGCAGCAGTACGGTCATTATATTACAGCACTGTGTAACTAGAGAGAAATTACACATTTCAGTCATATGTAGAAAACACAGAACTATTAGGGAAGAATAGTGATGTATAATATACAGCAGTACGGTCATTATATTACAGCACTAAGTAACTAGAGAGAAATTACACATTTCAGTCATATGTAGAAAACACAGGGAACTATTAGGGAAGAATAGTGATGTATAATATACAGCAGTACGGTCATTATATTACAGCACTAAGTAACTAGAGAGAAATTACACATTTCAGTCATATGTAGAAAACACAGGGAACTATTAGTGAAGAATAGTGATGTATAATATGCAGCAGTACGGTCATTATATTACAGCACTAAGTAACTAGAGAGAAATTACACATTTCAGTCATATGTAGAAAACACAGAACTATTAGGGAAGAATAGTGATGTATAATATGCAGCAGTACGGTCATTATATTACAGCACTGTGTAACTAGAGAGAAATTACACATTTCAGTCATATGTAGAAAACACAGGGAACTATTAGAGAAGAATAGTGATGTATAATATGCAGCAGTACGGTCATTATATTACAGCACTAAGTAACTAGAGAGAAATTACACATTTCAGTCATATGTAGAAAACACAGAGAACTATTAGGGAAGAATAGTGATGTATAATATGCAGCAGTAGGGTCATTATATTACAGCACTAAGTAACTAGAGAGAAATTACACATTTCAGTCATATGTAGAAAACACAGAGAACTATTAGGGAAGAATAGTGATGTATAATATGCAGCAGTACGGTCATTATATTACAGCACTAAGTAACTAGAGAGAAATTACACATTTCAGTCATATGTAGAAAACACAGAACTATTAGGGAAGAATAGTGATGTATAATATACAGCAGTACGGTCATTATATTACAGCACTAAGTAACTAGAGAGAAATTACACATTTCAGTCATATGTAGAAAACACAGAACTATTAGGGAAGAATAGTGATGTATAATATACAGCAGTACGGTCATTATATTACAGCACTAAGTAACTAGAGAGAAATTACACATTTCAGTCATATGTAGAAAACACAGAACTATTAGGGAAGAATAGTGATGTATAATATACAGCAGTACGGTCATTATATTACAGCACTAAGTAACTAGAGAGAAATTACACATTTCAGTCATATGTAGAAAACACAGAACTATTAGGGAAGAATAGTGATGTATAATATGCAGCAGTACGGTCATTATATTACAGCACTAAGTAACTAGAGAGAAATTACACATTTCAGTCATATGTAGAAAACACAGAACTATTAGGGAAGAATAGTGATGTATAATATGCAGCAGTAGGGTCATTATATTACAGCACTAAGTAACTAGAGAGAAATTACACATTTCAGTCATATGTAGAAAACACAGAACTATTAGGTAAGAATAGTGATGTATAATATACAGCAGTACGGTCATTATATTACAGCACTAAGTAACTAGAGAGAAATTACACATTTCAGTCATATGTAGAAAACACAGAACTATTAGGGAAGAATAGTGATGTATAATATGCAGCAGTACGGTCATTATATTACAGCACTAAGTAACTAGAGAGAAATTACACATTTCAGTCATATGTAGAAAACACAGAACTATTAGGGAAGAATAGTGATGTATAATATGCAGCAGTACGGTCATTATATTACAGCACTGTGTAACTAGAGAGAAATTACACATTTCAGTCATATGTAGAAAACACAGGAACTATTAGGGAAGAATAGTGATGTATAATATGCAGCAGTACGGTCATTATATTACAGCACTAAGTAACTAGAGAGAAATTACACATTTCAGTCATATGTAGAAAACACAGAACTATTAGGAAGAATAGTGATGTATAATATGCAGCAGTACGGTCATTATATTACAGCACTAAGTAACTAGAGAGAAATTACACATTTCAGTCATATGTAGAAAACACAGAACTATTAGGGAAGAATAGTGATGTATAATATGCAGCAGTACGGTCATTATATTACAGCACTAAGTAACTAGAGAGAAATTACACATTTCAGTCATATGTAGAAAACACAGAACTATTAGGGAAGAATAGTGATGTATAATATAGCAGCAGTACGGTCATTATATTACAGCACTAAGTAACTAGAGAGAAATTACACATTTCAGTCATATGTAGAAAACACAGAACTATTAGGGAAGAATAGTGATGTATAATATGCAGCAGTACGGTCATTATATTACAGCACTAAGTAACTAGAGAGAAATTACACATTTCAGTCATATGTAGAAAACACAGAACTATTAGGTAAGAATAGTGATGTATAATATGCAGCAGTACGGTCATTATATTACAGCACTAAGTAACTAGAGAGAAATTACACATTTCAGTCATATGTAGAAAACACAGAACTATTAGGTAAGAATAGTGATGTATAATATACAGCAGTACGGTCATTATATTACAGCACTAAGTAACTAGAGAGAAATTACACATTTCAGTCATATGTAGAAAACACAGAACTATTAGGGAAGAATAGTGATGTATAATATACAGCAGTACGGTCATTATATTACAGCACTAAGTAACTAGAGAGAAATTACACATTTCAGTCATATGTAGAAAACACAGAACTATTAGGGAAGAATAGTGATGTATAATATGCAGCAGTACGGTCATTATATTACAGCACTAAGTAACTAGAGAGAAATTACACATTTCAGTCATATGTAGAAAACACAGAACTATTAGGGAAGAATAGTGATGTATAATATGCAGCAGTACGGTCATTATATTACAGCACTAAGTAACTAGAGAGAAATTACACATTTCAGTCATATGTAGAAAACACAGAACTATTAGGGAAGAATAGTGATGTATAATATGCAGCAGTACGGTCATTATATTACAGCACTAAGTAACTAGATAGAAATTACACATTTCAGTCATATGTAGAAAACACAGAACTATTAGGGAAGAATAGTGATGTATAATATGCAGCAGTACGGTCATTATATTACAGCACTAAGTAACTAGAGAGAAATTACACATTTCAGTCATATGTAGAAAACACAGAACTATTAGGTAAGAATAGTGATGTATAATATGCAGCAGTACGGTCATTATATTACAGCACTAGTAACTAGAGAGAAATTACACATTTCAGTCATATGTAGAAAACACAGAACTATTAGGGAAGAATAGTGATGTATAATATGCAGCAGTAGGGTCATTATATTACAGCACTAAGTAACTAGAGAGAAATTACACATTTCAGTCATATGTAGAAAACACAGAACTATTAGGGAAGAATAGTGATGTATAATATGCAGCAGTACGGTCATTATATTACAGCACTAAGTAACTAGAGAGAAATTACACATTTCAGTCATATGTAGAAAACACAGAACTATTAGGGAAGAATAGTGATGTATAATATGCAGCAGTACGGTCATTATATTACAGCACTAAGTAACTAGAGAGAAATTACACATTTCAGTCATATGTAGAAAACACAGAACTATTAGGGAAGAATAGTGATGTATAATATGCAGCAGTACGGTCATTATATTACAGCACTAAGTAACTAGAGAGAAATTACACATTTCAGTCATATGTAGAAAACACAGAACTATTAGGGAAGAATAGTGATGTATAATATACAGCAGTACGGTCATTATATTACAGCACTAAGTAACTAGAGAGAAATTACACATTTCAGTCATATGTAGAAAACACAGAACTATTAGAGAAGAATAGTGATGTATAATATGCAGCAGTACGGTCATTATATTACAGCACTAAGTAACTAGAGAGAAATTACACATTTCAGTCATATGTAGAAAACACAGGGAACTATTAGGGAAGAATAGTGATGTATAATATGCAGCAGTACGGTCATTATATTACAGCACTAAGTAACTAGAGAGAAATTACACATTTCAGTCATATGTAGAAAACACAGAACTATTAGGGAAGAATAGTGATGTATAATATGCAGCAGTAGGGTCATTATATTACAGCACTAAGTAACTAGAGAGAAATTACACATTTCAGTCATATGTAGAAAACACAGGAACTATTAGGGAAGAATAGTGATGTATAATATACAGCAGTACGGTCATTATATTACAGCACTAAGTAACTAGAGAGAAATTACACATTTCAGTCATATGTAGAAAACACAGAACTATTAGGGAAGAATAGTGATGTATAATATGCAGCAGTACGGTCATTATATTACAGCACTAAGTAACTAGAGAGAAATTACACATTTCAGTCATATGTAGAAAACACAGAACTATTAGGTAAGAATAGTGATGTATAATATACAGCAGTACGGTCATTATATTACAGCACTAAGTAACTAGAGAGAAATTACACATTTCAGTCATATGTAGAAAACACAGAACTATTAGGAAGAATAGTGATGTATAATATGCAGCAGTACGGTCATTATATTACAGCACTAAGTAACTAGAGAGAAATTACACATTTCAGTCATATGTAGAAAACACAGAACTATTAGGGAAGAATAGTGATGTATAATATGCAGCAGTACGGTCATTATATTACAGCACTAAGTAACTAGAGAGAAATTACACATTTCAGTCATATGTAGAAAACACAGAACTATTAGGGAAGAATAGTGATGTATAATATGCAGCAGTACGGTCATTATATTACAGCACTAAGTAACTAGAGAGAAATTACACATTTCAGTCATATGTAGAAAACACAGGGAACTATTAGGGAAGAATAGTGATGTATAATATACAGCAGTACGGTCATTATATTACAGCACTAAGTAACTAGAGAGAAATTACACATTTCAGTCATATGTAGAAAACACAGAGAACTATTAGGGAAGAATAGTGATGTATAATATACAGCAGTACGGTCATTATAT